>NC_079502.1:75347315-75651471 GCF_030052815.1 Hevea brasiliensis | reverse complement strand
AATGATGTAATTTTTCAATGTAATCAGATCTCTAGAGATCGGCCACATGATGTAGCTAGACCTTTATTGTAATCAGATCCCTAGAGATCGCCCAAATGATGTAATCCGATCTTTTTGAGAATAAAGACTTTATTTTGCGATTATCATCTTATTATTTTGCATTGATTATTTTAGATCTCGATATATTTATCCGATCGATTCTTTACAGAATGACACTTGGCGATTCCTTATTTTAAAATATTTAACTCATTATGCGATCTCGATTAACGATCTCTGAACATTCGGATGTTTGAGAAAAGTGTCAAAACAGTGTCCAATCTCACCAATCGATCGCGCCTAGAACCTCACGAGCATTAAATGCTCGGACTAGTATAAATAGGGCGGGTTGTGATTTGTTCTCTCATTCCATTTTCAATCTCCTGCTCATAACCCGAAGTTCTCTCATTTTCTCGGTTTCTTGCGTATGATTAGACTCGGTAAGGACTTTGATCTTCTTTTTAGTTTAAGTTCTTTGTTTCTTTTGAAAATGGCGGTCTGAAGGTGAGGCGGCGAGCCCTCCTTCCATTGAGTTCTCTTGGTCATCGTCGATGAAGAAGAGGCGATCGAACCAAGCGGCATAACTGGACCCCTTAGGGTCCTGCTCAGTCGGCGGTCGTACCATTAAGGCGTGCAGCGCCCTTCTTCAGGAGAGACCCTTCCATAGGCGAGCTTCCGTCGGTTCTTGAGAATCCGCTCTGCGATCGTTTGTTCAAGAATACAATATTTGTCTGATTCATATGAGCTAATCAAGTGCCATGGCGACCGTGTCGATCACTTCTTTGAAGAAAGCATAGGTTATGGTGTATGAGGAAAGCGATTAAAGGCGATGCGAGGTTCCCTCTAGGCGATTTCTATAAGGAAGTCCTAAAACTTCACGAGCATCCATTGTTCAAATTCACCCCAACTCGTGGCGGATCTTGGTAGCTTTCAGGTCTATGCCGAGCTAAAGAATCGGACCCTACGGCTAAAGTGTTCGCCAAGTTGCCGGCTAACTCACGAAAGGACGATGACCACTGGTTCTTTGGTGAAGCCTAATTGCGGAGCTCTTTTCGATGCCCTCGTCTCTTAGGCTGGAAGAATCGTTTCTTCATTGTGAGGAGCAAGATCAGAGCCGCTTTGAGGACTTCCCCGGTGGTGGTACGGGGACCCGCTTAGAACCATATTACCACTGGCGAAGAGGAAAGTTTGATAGTGATGGATGAAGAGTGAAATTGCCACTAAAAAGTATTCTTGTTTGGATTCGGTGGTAGAAGTGCACCATTAATTTGTTCGGTGCTCCTTGGCCAGACCGCGAACTTCGCTCTCTAACCTCGGCATCGGTATTTTCTATATCTCAATTCTCACGACCTTAGTGATCTCACTAACCTTTTCTTTGTGCGGTATGGCGGGTGGTGAGGTTCAAGGAAGCGGAAGAAGGAGAGATCTCGGAAGATAAAGGAGATAAAGCGTTGAGCGACTCAAGCGCCAGGTCACGAACACAGGGAGATACAAAGTGATCCTCCCCAACCTTGGTCCGCCGACCACTGAAGCTACCGATCTCCTCCTAGATCGGAGGAGCGACCTCCGACTCTGCGGTTGTTCCAAGCGGGGAAGAGGGCCTACTCAAGCTTACGGGAGGACCTCTTCTGGGCGCTCAATCTTGATCGGCGCGAGGAATAATCGGTTGTCGAGGAGAACTCTGATTTCGCCAAAGTCCTGGGGTCTACCATCTTCTTTCAGGAGGATCGGGACAGGCTATCCCAGAATGGTCTCGACGACATATTGACTCGGACCATGAGCTTAAACGTGGAGTGTCTGGTGAACCAGACCATGATCCGGGAAAGGATTTAGCGCCTGGGTAAGGAGATCGGGAAGAAGAATCGGAGGTGGATTCCCTCGATCCCAACTCTCATCCGCTCGGGATTATATATCTCAAGTCGAGGGACGGGCAAAGCTCCATGAAGGCCGGTTGGCGAGCAGAATCGTGCTTTGGATGAGAGGACCGTGCTCTTAAGGAAGTCCAGTGCTTCACGCCAGTGAAGCGCTCAGTCGCTCAACTTATAGAGGAACTCGAGGCGAAGGATAAGGAGCTTAAGGAGAAAGACAAGGAGCTTAAGGAGAGGGATGAGGAGATGGTGACGGGAATAGCCGAGGCCTATGTGAAGGCTCACAAGGATCTCTTGGCGCACTCCGGGGCGTTACCAGAAGAAGACTTTTCTTGGATGGCGATGTGGCTCACGAGGACAATGATGAAGGCAGTGAGGATGGCCCAGGGTGAGAGGGAGAGAGGAGTGATCAAATGTAGATCGGTGAGGTGATCCCGCCGAATAACTGTACAAATTATGACATGAAATGAAATGCCTTTTGTTCAATGAATGATTGTGATCGGAAAATTTTAAACCATTGTTTATGCGAGTATTTGATTGTATGAGCACGACAAAACAAAAACTAAATGTGATTATTAATCTAAGTATGAGAGATCGGAAAGCACTTTGAACATGAGATCGGTAGGGAAGAAATCTTTGAGCAGAACTTGATTGAAAATTTAACTCGAACACTTAAGATCGGAATCGAACCAAAACTTTAGCTCTTAAACTTTCGGAAAGGAAGTCGGCAATAAAAGCTGGTAGGAAAAGATCTAGTGCAGGTTCATTTTATTCATCAACGAGATCGAGGAATATTCTTGCAGTCAGGAAATTCGACATCGGGTTTGAGAGGTCGGTAACTGATTTGAGAGATCGGCGAGGCTTTAATGAATGTGAGGACTTAGCATTGATTCAATTCTTTGTGAGGAGAGATCGGAAATGTGACCGCCTATCAAGAGGATCGGAAGCGTGATTAATTTGTTCAAGAAGAATTTTTATTGATTCTAGGGATCGGCCAAAATATGGTGTCGGCAGTGCCCCTCTTTACATAATTTCTATTAAAGGAAAGATTTCGTATAGGAATTATGTAAAGAATCCGACTCATATTTTGGGCGATTAGGTATTTGAAATTAGGGAACTAAAGCACACCTAAGTTAATGACCTAGAAAATTAAAATCAACTTGGATCTAGAAACCAGAGGTTGATAACGAGAATGTAAATTGCATGACATTAAAATCAACTTGGATCAAGGAACGGAGGTTGATAGCGAAATTTAAATTGCATGAAATTAAAATCAACTTGGATCAAGGAACGGAGGTTGATGGTAGAATTTTAAATTGCGAAATTAAAATCAACTTGGATCAAGGAACGAGGTTGATGGCGAAATGTAAATTGCATGAAATTAAAATCAACTTGGATCAAGGAACCGGAGGTTGATGGTGGAATTGCATGAAATTAAAATCAACTTGGATCAAGGATCCGGAGGTTGATAGCGAAATTTAAATTGCATGAAATTAAAATCAACTTGGATCAAGGATCCAGAGGTTGATGGTGGAAATTTAAATGGCGAAATTAAAATCAACTTGGATCAAGGATCGAGAGGTTGATAATAGAAATGTAAATTGCATGAAATTAAAATCAACTTGGATCAAGGAACGAGAGGTTGATGGTGGAATTGCATGAAATTAAAATCAACTTGGATCAAGGATCGAGAGGTTGATGGTGGAATTGCGAAATTAAAATCAACTTGGATCAAGGATCCGAGAGGTTGATAGCGAGAAATTTAAATTGCGGAAATTAAAATCAACTTGGATCAAGGAACCGGAGGTTGATGGTGGAATTGCATGAAATTAAAATCAACTTGGATCAAGGATCGAGGTTGATGGTGGAAATTTAAATTGCGAAATTAAAATCAACTTGGATCAAGGAACGAGGGTTGATGGTGAAATGCATGAAATTAAAATCAACTTGGATCAGAGGTTGATGAGGTTGATGGTGGAATAACTTGGATCAAGGATCGGAGGTTGAAATTAAAATCAACTTGGATCAAGGATCAGGTTGATATGAAATTTAAGTGCGAAATTAAAATCAACTTACAAGTGAGTCTAACACGACACATGAAGTTCTTTCCACGAAGAAGTGTACTTAACAAGATAACGAAGATGATTAATGGAGGAGGAGTTGCAAGACGACCTATGATCTCATTCTTTCGGATGCCCCTTTTCATTCCGACTTTCTTCTTACTCTTGGAGCGCCCTTGCAGTTTTCACTTTCTCTTCGTCCATTCGACGAGCGCCCTTCGGGTTTTCACCTCTAGAAGTTTTTTTTTTTTTTTTTTTTTTTTTTTGAAGGCTATTTCTGCAAATCTCATAATAAAATACGTGAGGTTATCAATTTTCAAATTCAAATCTTATGGCAAAAATTTTAACTAATTAATAGCGCATTAAACAAAGAGAAAGGATAGCATGGGGAAAATAACAACGAGAAGGAGTGAAGTATAACTTTATTAGAAAGAATAGACTTTCAAAGGAGAGGAAAAGGTACAAAGATAGATCTCACATATTCCTTATGGTTAGTTTTGAAGTCTTTTAGCGCCATTATTTGAGTTCTCTGAGTCTCATGCCTTAACGGTCTCTTCTCTATCAGTGGTTTCATACCCTCTTCCTTATTTCTCCACTTTGGTTCTTGGGGCCCTTTTGGGTTTTCACCCAGAAGTTTTTTTTTTTTTTTTTTTTTTTTTTTGATGCCCTTTGGGTTTCATCCTTTCCCCTCCTTATGCATAGTATCTCTTGTGATTATCGGCATTGGAGTCTCGGGAATTCTTCACCGTCCATGTGGGTCAAGATCAAGGCTCCTCGGAAAATGTCTTTTTAACCACATAGGGTCCCTCATAGGTTGGTGACCACTTGCCGGGGATCGTTTTGGTTGTGACACTTTCTTGAGAACTAAGTCCCGGGTTGGAATTCACGTGGCGTACATTTTATCAAATGCTCGGGCCATTTTCCTGCAGTATAATTGTCAGTGACATGCTTTATTAACCTTTTCTCATCCGGCAAATTCAAGTGATCCAACCTTGGTGGATCCATTCGACTCATCGATCCACGATTCCTTGAGAATCCTTAGGGGCGGGATTTCAACCTCAATAGGCAATCTGACTTCCATCCGTAGACCGGTGAGTATGGAGTGCCGGTCGAGGTTCTTACGGAGTCGGTATGCGTGAAGAGCGTAGGGAAGCATATCATGCCAATCCCTATATGTGGCCGTCATTTTCGGATTATTCTCTTGAGGTTTTTGTTTGCGGCTTCCGCTCCATTCATGCAGGGGCGGTATGGGGAGAATTGAGGTGTCGGATTTTGTATTGGTCACATAATTCACGAATCTTGGACCATTCAAGTTCTTGGCATTATCGGTGACAATTTCATTGGGAGACCATGCCGTGAGATGATATTGTTTTGAAGAATTTGAGAAAGCGTGTTACTGCGTGATGTGAGCATAGGATGTCGCCTCGACCCACTTGGAGAAATAGTCGATGGCTACAAGGATGAATCTGTGCCCATTGGATGCCTTGGGATTGATGGGACCAATCACATCTATGCCCCACATTGCAAAGGCCACGGTGAGGCGAGATTGAGCGACTTGTGAGGTGGCACATTTATCGGATCTGCGTAAATCGACACTTGTGGCACCGGAAATACTCGATGCAATCCTTTTCCATTGTGGTCCAAAAATACCCACGTCGCATGATTTGCTTCGTCATCATGTGACCATTGGCGTGAGTGGCACAATTTCCCTCATGAGTTTCAAAGAGGATTCTCTTTGCTTCCTTTGCATCTACACATCTCGATTCTCCGTTGGAGCTTCTTTTGTATAGGGTTTCTCCTTTGGGAAAGTACCTAATGCTAACCTCAGAATCATCTTCTTTTCATTTTTGCTTGCCTGAAGGGAATTCTGCAGTTCTCTGATGAACTAGGATGTCATGATACCAAGGCTTTCCGTCGGGCTCTTCTTCAATCATGAAGCAATGGTGGCTCATCCCTTACCTTAATCTTCAGCGTCTGAAGCGTCGCCCTTCTTGATTTGAGCCATATGGCTAGAGTAGCTAAGGCATCGACAAATTGATTCCTGTCTCTACTCAGATGAGTGAAAGAGATTTCTTCGAATTTTTTGATCAGCTCCAGTAAGTACTTCTGATATGGGATCAACTTGGGATCCTTGGTTTGCCATTCTCCCTTGACTTGATAGATTATCGGGCCAGGAGTCTCGTACACCTCAACTTTACGATTTTCATCTCTATAGCGGCATGTAGACCCATTACACAAGCTTCATACTCTGCGACATTGTTAGTACAGTCAAACCCCAATTTAGCGACTATCGGAAATGTTTTCCGTCAGGGATACTAAATGCGACTCAGATTCCATTTCTGATAAATTGTTGCTCCATCAAAATACATTTCCCATACATCGGTTGGCTCGTCTTCTTTGCAGTCTACCTCATTAATATGTTCATCGAGAACTTCGAAATTTAGAGCTTCATAATCACGGATAGGGTTTTTACGCTAGAAGTCGACAATCACGCTACCTTTCATAGCTTTTGGGTCATGTAGACTATGTCGTATTGGGAGAGTATAACTGCCACTTGGCTATCCTTCAAACACGAATGGGCTTTCAAATCGTATCGATAGGATCCATCACGGAGATAAGCCATGTCTTGTGATTCAACATATAGTGCTTGAGGCGATTTCTTTGTCCATGCTAGCAGTATGACAAGTCTTTTCTAAGAAGGAGTACCTTGACTCACAATCATTGAACTTCTTGCTCGGGTAATAAATGGCCCTCTCTTTTAGTAGGAATTATCATCTTGCCCCAAAACACACCCCATAGAATTCTGTTGGTGCAGTGCGAGTTAAAGGCCTTCACGCCACGGTGGGACCAATCTTGGTGGATTTGACAAATCTTGCTTGATTGTCTGAAAGCCTTTTGACAATCCGAATCCCATTGGGTAGGGTTGTTCTTAGAATGTCTGAAAATAGGCTCGGCTTTGGCGGTGAGATTAGAAATAAACCTCGAAATGTAGTTCAACTTTCCCGAAAGCTGCGCACCTCCCTTTGTTTTTGGGGCGGCATTTCTTGAATAGCTCGAACTTTATGCAGGTCCACTTCTATCCCTTTCTAAACACTATGAATCCCAACAATTTTCCCGATCTAGCTCAGAATATGCACTTAGCGAGTTCGACTTCAAGTGATATTTCTGAGCCTTTCAAACACCCTCCTTATCACTGAGCGTGGCTCTCCTCTCCCGGGATTTGATGATCATATCATCCACATACACCTCCACTTCTTTATGCATCATATCGTGGAATAATGTGACCATTCTTGTATTTGGTAAGTAGCCAGGCATTCTTCAACCGAATGGCATGACGATAGCGAGAATACCCCCATTGGGTGATAAAGCGATTTATCCTTGTCTTCCTCGTCCATTGGGATCGATTGTACCACGATGCCCCATCAATACGAACATACGCCCAAACCAGCGGCATTGTCAACTAGCACATCAATGTGGGAGAGGAAATCGTCTTTCAAACTAGCTTTATTAAGATCCGGTAGTCAGCACACCACGACTCTCCGTCTTTCTTCATTCTGGACGGCGTTAGCCACCCATTGGGGTATTTGACCACTTCTAAGAACGGCGTCATCTTGTTTCTTGACTTCATCCGAACCTTAGCGGTGTGTGGGATTCATTCTCCTTAACTTTTGTTTCTGGGATTGTCCGGGATCAAGGAATTTTGTGCGTTACTATCGAGGTCCAAACCGACCATGTCATCATAGCTCCAAGAACACGTCGAGAAATTCCTTAAGCGGACCGATCATATCTCCCAATTCCTCACTCTCCACTACCTTAAGTTCCCTTTTTACTTCTTGGTGCCTAAGTTTATTGTGCGCGTTTCATTTTCACAAGGCACGAGGGAGGGTTCATCTTTTTCATTGCTTTCCTCTGTAAGGTCTTCCTCAGAATCACTTGAAGTAATGGCAGTTATGGGGATTTCAAAATTAACCAGAGGGATTCATGAGTCTATTGGATTATTAGGTGTTAATTGATGAATTGTCCTGAAGGAATAAAGAATAGAACATGTTATAAGGATGGAATTAAAAGGAAAGAAAAGAGTATTGGATTAAAAATGCGCTATTAATTCATTAATATTAATGCCATAAGAAAAGGTCCATTCTGATTATTACACTTGTCACCATGGACAAAGTGATCAAGTGTAGATAACGGAGGTACTTTACTCGAGATTGAGTGCAGGATATCCTCCGTTGTCGGTTGTCAAGCTCTGCTCTTGACCATTGGCGAAACTAGGGCCTCATACAAGGAATCGGTTGGATGACATCTATGGATGGATCATCGGTGATTCTTACGTACTTGCGGATGTTGAATGGCCGGTTTGGTGAAGATTTAGTGATTCTCGGGACTACTTTCACCTTTCCCATCTTACGGTCAAATCTCGATCCGAAGCATTTTCTCATCGAGAATCGCCCATCGCGAGGGCATCCTCCTCATACCCCAAACCACAGCGGCCTATCTTACGAATGGCGGTATAGGCTCGACAATCCCTTGTAATGTGGCGCTAGGCCTTTACCCTCTTCATACCGCTTCTTGACATTACTTTGGCCACCATAGCCATGGCCCCCTCCTTCCAGTATCTTGCAATTCAAGGGCACGGAAAGAACTTTCCAATGACTCCTCATTTGCTTCCACATAAGGGAGTGATTGCGGCAGTGACGTATGGCCTCTTCGCCCCTCTTGTGATGATTTTGCCGTCCTTAATGTATTTGATCTTACGGTGCAAAGTCGAAGGAGCGACGTGCGAGAATGGATCCACGGCCTCCCCAACAACATAGTGTAAGCGGCTCAATGTTCATCACTTGAAGCGTGATATTGAAAGTACATGCACCGACTGGATTGGCAAGTCAATGTCCCCGACACCTCTCTCCTTGTTAGTCAAAGCTCTCACCACCATAGCACTTTGGCGTATGCGATGGTCAGCGGCAATCTAGCCAAGGTAGCGCTAGGCGGTACATTGAGGCGATCCGTTATCGATGAGGACCTTGGCCACTATCTGACCTTTACATTTCAGTTACATGCGAGCTTTATTGTGCCCTAAGCTGCGGGATCTACCTCTTCTTGAGAAAAGGCTACAGTGGATGCAGATTTGTCCTACTATTTTCTCAAAGCGCCGGAGTAATGTCGGGGTTCACAAAACTTGATCCGAGGATTCTTTGTAAGGCTTGTCGGTGGACTTAGAGCTCGGGATCAATGATACTTGATGATATTCGGGCGGGGTTTTCCTCATTGCTCCACTACGTCATACTCGCTCTGTTTCATTATTTGGAGCGGCTCCTCCTCTTCTCTATGCTCATGAGCTCTGCTTCCCTGCTTTCTCAACCTCCTCTTAGTGTTTTTGTGACTCTCCCATTTTACTTTCCCTTTCCTCTTCTCTCTTTCTTCGTTCAGTAACACCTTCCACTTGAGTTATAAACTCGACTTCTTATTCAGTGGAGAGGATCTTGTTGCAATAACGGGCGAGGCTGGTTTGAGGAGTGATGTTCTTTGGTAGGTCCATCATAAGTCATCTGAAATGCTCGTGAGGAGCAAAACATGGTTTTGGTGGTGCGGAGTGAGGCGAACTAGGAGCGGATGTCTTTGTAGCGCTCCACGAGTAAAAACTTGGAAATTGTAGTTCAAGGGACGGCATGAGTGTTGGTGATGGGAGGCTGAGGTGGAGTTCGGATAGCAGATTCTGGCGGTGAGGCTCAGGGGTGAGAAGGTGATTACAGGTTTGGAGGTAGAGAGTATTAGTGTATCTTGTGGTGTTCACTTCCCCTTAGTCTTTGACCTCTTCGACATCTCGGAACCTTAAAGACAATAAGTTCGGACCTCTTGCTGAACCCCTCACAATCTCGCGGCTCGTGGTGTTTGCCCCTCAGTGATAAGGACACCCGTATCCTCCTCGGCTCCGCTACGAGGGCAAAGGTAACCTTCCCTCGTTGCTATAGCAAAAATCTCCTCAAAGTAAGGAACCGGCTTATCCACTTGGTGTTGATCCCTCTCCTTTAGACTCAATCATATTTCCACAACTACCCACATTATGGTTGGGCAGTGGATTTGAGTTGACATTGGGGAGGAACCATTCCCTCAATCTTCAACCACCGTTCGGATTAAGCGTGCACTCTCCTCTGAGTGCCCGCGATTGTCGATTGAATGCCCTTGTGCTCCTCCATGATACTCTAGCAGTGTGGCATCATACCACAGGATATGGCGGTGGATTGGGTCTAAAGGGGTGAGTGCGATTTGGTTTATCTGACAAGGTATCGGTATATTTCAACGAGAGGAGGAAGGGGTGGATCGGGATTCCTTGGAGGTCTTGGGTTATTTTGTGGTGGCCGTGGTTGAGTTGGAGGAGGAGGTGGTCTTGGTTGGAAATTTGCGGTGGGGCGTATTGTGGGCGTGGTTGTGAATAATTAGGGAAAGGGGTGGGATGTTCGCGATAGTTGGGCCATGAGAGGAGGATATGGCGGTGGTTATTTTGGGAATTGGGGAAAATTATTACATCTAGTGATGGAATGCACATCACTCTCCTTTTTCTTGCCAAAATTGGCGGTCTTTTCCTGAGGTTCTCAGTCAACTCTGTAGCCTTCCTATTCTCAGTTAGCTTCAATTCTCTCACGGCTTGGATGATATCGAGAAAGCTGTTGGAAGTATTTCCAATCATCGGGTTGAAGTAGAGCCTTCAATGTTTCAATGAATAGGGAGCGAGTTCATTGTCGATCCAGGAGGATATACTGTGACCTTCTCCCTCCATCGTTGGGCATCTTGCTTAAAACCTTCCGGTCTTCTGTGCCGAGTTACGGAGGTCCCTCCTTGTGGGTGCTTGCATCACAATTGAATTTATCTTGCTTAAGAAAGGTATCGGCTAAGTCCTTCCCGAGTCTGACTTGCTCTGTCCAATTGTATGCACCATCTCGGAGGCTGCTCGGAGGCTCGTGAAAGAAGTGAATGAGAAGTCTATCGTCTTCTGTTAAAGCGGACATTTTGGCAATGTAGGTTGCGGTGGATCTGAGGATCTGAGTTTCCATTTGTATTTGTGAAATCGGGAATCTTGAATTTGGGTGGTACCACCACATCGGCACCAATCTCGGTGGCGACACATCATTGAGCCATACATGTTCAACCCTTCTATTGCTCTCAATCTTTCTTCTAGAGGCGGATAGTTTCTCGTTTTCTCTCGCCCTATGTTCTCCTTCCACCGCATGATACACTCCTCCAGCAGGGTGAGGGTGGAGTAAAGCTGGAGGATCGGGATTGAATGGTGAGGCTCGGCATTTGAGGCAGTAGGGTAATAGGAAAAAGGTGGGTCATTATTTATGGTCATCGGATTAGTGGTGATTGTCGGGTCGGAATGGGAGGCGAAAGGTAAAAGAGGTTGAAGCTTGTTGAGGATCATTTGTTGTAGGAGGCGGAGGAGGTAATGGTGGGCTAGGTTACGGCGAGTTTGCTCTGAGACATTTCCTTCATTAGTCTCATAATTTGAAAAGTGATCCTTCAACTCGGAGACTTTGTCCTTGTAGGTTCTGTACTTGCTCTGATTTTCCATTATCTTCCTCGTTCGAGATCTTGTTAAGTACACTCGCTTGGGTTGGATCGTGTGCTTAGTCGGACTTGCCTTGTTTGAATCAATATTGATTTCTGTGAGGATAAAAAAATTTAAATGAATTTGAGTTTTGCAAAAAAACTAAAAGTCTGATGCAGACGAAGGATCTGATGGCATTTGAGAGCGAGGTTGGAATCTACAAAGGATAATCGCCTCGACTTTATCATGGCATCGTTCGATAGTCGGCCAGTGAATGGCGGGATTGAATGCGCATTTATGATACTGTCCATATAGCGCATTTCAATTTTCACATAACCCTAGCGAGGAAGTTCCTACGAGTCATACTATTCATTCACAAATTTTCTTTGAACAATGGTTCAAAAATCACTTCATTAAGCGAGTAATTTGCACATCGTATTTTTACATTGGCCTAGGCTCTGGAAGATTCTTTATAATAAGATGACATTTTACGAGATACTCATATAACCTTTCTTCTTGCTTGGCGGTCGAACACTTTGAGCATACTCGGATTCGGGTAATAGTTCCTTTTTTCCTGTGCTATCATCTTCTCCAATGGTCCACATTTTCTTTGAGTCCTTGATAGAGGCGACTTGTTTCTCTTTCTCTTTCCTTTCTTTAGCACATTCTTTCAAGATGTCGTTGATGAGAGTGCTGTTCTTTTAATTCAAGCTTCTTCTTCTTGTTTTCCTGTTTATACTCTTCATGAGTACCTCTTGGTACTTCATCCTTTCTGAAGCTTACTATTACGCCCTTTCATTTCTTTGACCTCGGCTTGGAGAGAGTTTCTTTCTTTTTCCCACTTTGTACCTCTTGCTCTTGAACCCTATCCTTTCGGCCCTTGCCTCTTCCTTGAGCTTTCTTACCCTTCTCTTAAGTTTCTGCTGTTGGTCCTCCAATTGTGTCATTCGTTCTTGCATTTGTGAGTTTCGGTATTTGCCTTTTGTAGCGAGTCAACGAGCGATTATTAGCTTCCTCTAATAGGGCGTCTTGGCGAGGTTGTCGTCCTTGAATTCTATGGTAGGCGTTCTTGGTCCCTATCGGCTCTCCATTTAAGGTGTCGTCAGAGGCACTCGGGCCTTTGGGTGATCTCTCCATTAGAGTGATGTTTTCCCGGGACTTGCGAGCCATTTTCAACCCTTCTTCTTCCTTGAGCTCATGGTAGAAGTGACCTTGGTGGTATTCTTTAATGTTGAACATGGTGTGTTGAGCCAAAGCGCCTCATTACGGTCTTTGGAGTGTAACTTGTATGCGGTTATTCCAATTAGGGACACCGGTGAATACCTCTGTACCAATCAAGGCGGGTTGGCTTGGCGTCCTGACTTCCTCAACGGTAATCATGGCTATTGAAACTTCGAGAATCCGTTCCATGCTTTTTTTCATTCTTGGTGATCACTAACGGGTCATCTTCTCAATGGGAGGCTGGTCAAGGTACCAAGTCAATCCTTTTGTCTCCACAGGACACATGTGGTGATAGTCGGAGTATAATAGCGAGAGCAACACTTAATGGACCCTTTCCCTGTATGCGCGGTAAGTTAGGGTTAACAAGGTTTCGGCAAGGATTGCGGTGTCGGATTGATCCTGCCTTTCTCTTGTCCAAAATACCTCCTTTGCTTGCTAGTGATGATCCCCAATGGCCAGAGCAGGATCGGACCATAGATTCCCAAGGCGAGTGCCATGGAAGCTTGATCCCACTGTTTCTCTTGGAGGTAATGATCTAACCGCTTCTCAAAGTCGTCAATACCATCCATGCGTGTTCCTTTGTTGTTTCTCTGGACTTCACTTCTTACGGGAGAGAACCCAACATATGTGCCAACCGTTTCGAGTGCGCCTATGCTCGAGGTGTAAGTAGATCAGATTACGCAATGAGTATGGGATCCCCGGCAATGCTGATATTCCTCCATAGCGGGGGCGTATCAATGTCATTGAAAGAGAACACTCCGTGCCAGGATTCCAAAGCCGTCAACATGGCTTTTAATGCGAGGATTTGGACCTTGACTTGCATTAAGGTTGCAATCCTTAGTACTTCTCTTCAAAGCGTACCTTGACACAGTCGGGAAGCAACCTCCATCTATTAGACATACCCTCGAGGTTGTTCATTTTGACCTCTATTTTGTCGGATCTAGCGAAGGTAGCGAGCTAACGGGTGCCTCGGAAGCATCATTTTGCGAGAGTGGGACTATGGCGGTCGGACCAAAGTTTAGCATTACGAGCCTTTTACGCAAGTGACTCGAGGATGCCATGATAAAAATGATGCCTATCCTTTACGGACCCTCGGTTTGGTAACGCTGCGGAGAATTTGTTAGTAAGACAAATTAGGGTAATTTTGAATCATCTTGTTGTGAGGGTAACACGTACACATTTATCAAAGTAGGAAAATGTGTAGGCGTTTTAGTAGGATTCAAAATTACCTGAAAAAATAAACAAAGGAAATTAAAGCGAGAATAGGGTAAGAGTAAGTATGCCCCTTTTGTCCTATAGTAGGAGACTCCTAACAGGGTAGCGCTACCTATCTGGATAGTTCTATCTTATGAGGCGGTTTACTACGGCTTTCGGCTATCGTGACGGTTTAGCTCGGGATCTAATTTTCTAATAGCCACGAGTTCCCAAATTGCCCCTCATGCAGTAGAGCCCCATTCTACCCCATGATATTGTCGGGAAAATTCCACGGGTATCACGGTAAATAGAGCGAGTTTCAATTTGGCGAAGCCTTCACGGATACTAACGAGGTAAAACCCACGAATGCTGCTACATGACTCCCTCCTACTTTCCTAAAAGGGTAAGAAAGCCGGGTTAGGACCATAGTGTGTGAGGACATTGTGTGAGTGTTCGGTGTGTGAAGGGACACCTTTACCTCTTCCCAATTCGGGGATTTTATTTTTCCATTTTTTCCTTTTTCCTTTTTTTGAAATGAAAACCTTTGTGAGAGATAGAGCAGGCAAAACAAAATAGTTAGTAGCAATAATAATTAGCATATGAGACATCGTGAGTGAGCCCCTCTAAATATAATTTGATCGGACAAAAATTAAGCCTACTTTTGGGCCTCTAGGCGGGGTTGGGTCCTAGGCGTCCCAGTGGAGTCGCCATTTGTCATGATGGGATTTTGCGGTCGCCGGACGATCACTCACGAAGTGGGAAAAAGTGAAGTCGCCACCTTAGTTTTGAGAAACTAAGAAAAAACCATTTGAGAAGTTAAATTAAAAATGAAACCACTTCAAAGCAGAGATTCTAAGTTAGGAATTAAAGTAGCGGGTGGGGAAGGTGTTAGGCACCCCACCTCGTCCCTTAATAAGGGTAAGTAGATTTAATTGCGTCCTTTACAAATTAGTTAGAAGGGCTTAGCGGCAATGTTAATCCTTTTGGTAGAAGGAATGTTTGATTTTCACTAAATTTGGATCACCCGGATACATAAGTAAATGAGACAACCTTAGTGAGCAGGTGTGAGAATCGGATAAGAACTCTCCTCAGATCTTTTTAAGTTGTTCATTAAAATTTTGAGGAGGCAGGATAAGAACCCTCCTCAGGTCTCTTTTAAGTTATTTATTTGAAGTTTTGAGGATGAGGCCAGGATAAGAACTCTCCTCAGATCTCTTTCGGATGTTTATTAAAATTTGAGGTTGAGGCCAGGATAAGAACTCTCCTCAGATCCTATTTAATGTTTATTAAAATTTTGAAGGAGGCCAGGATAA
Source organism: Hevea brasiliensis (assembly GCF_030052815.1). NCBI lineage: Eukaryota > Viridiplantae > Streptophyta > Magnoliopsida > Malpighiales > Euphorbiaceae > Hevea > Hevea brasiliensis. The sequence continues at coordinate 75,636,236 of NC_079502.1, read as the reverse complement.
GAATCCTCCTCCGATCTCTTTTAAGTTATTTATTAAAATTTTGGGAGGAGGCAGGATAAGAACCCTCCTCAGATCTCCTTTAGAGTTATTTATTAAAATTTTGAGAGAGGCGGATAAGAACCCTCCTCAGATCTCCTTTAGAGTTATTCGTTAATGTTTTGAGTTGAGGCAGGATAAGAACTCTCTTAGATCCCTACTTAATGTTTATCAAAATTTTGAAGGAGGCAGGATAAGAACCCTCCTCAGATCTCCTTTAGAGTTGACTTAAAACTTTTAGGCAAGGATAGGATAAGGACTCTTGAGCCCCTTCTATTTTGATGAGACTCGGACAAAGACTTTTCCGACCTTTAAAAATTTAACCACGACTACGGGTCTTAAGAACCTAAAACTAAAATTCGACCTTCAAAAATGCGGGGATAAGGTTTATGGATATCCTGTGGCTGAGCAGAACACTAGACTTGATTCAGCGACCTTTTCATGTAGTCATTTTACCAATATCTATTAATGGCCGATCCACTCTGTTTAGTTTACTTTGGTCTTATTCCATTTCATGACATCTTTGTCGAATTCTTTATTTCACGTCGGCCTAATAGTTCGGCTATCTTCTGGCGTGTTATTGAGTCCTCTTTTTAAAGGAGACCTCTAAGTTGCGACTACCTCGTTTACCCAACCATTTACATACTACAAAGAGTTAGAAAAGCGGTTTTGAAATGACGGAGATCAATAAAATGGCTGATCACTAAAAAAATGATTTGAGTGACTTTCTTTGGGATTGCTTGTGCGAAATGGTCTAGATGTAAGAAGAACAAGGAAAATCACGGGAAATAAGCGTAGGCGCTTAATAAAGCAGTAACATGAACTCTTATAACAATATTTTCTCTTGGGTTCTCTTGTACAAAATACCCTTGAAGAAAGTTGCGGATGTATGAAGAACAAAGGAAGTGCGAGGAAACAAGCGTAAGCGATGAGTGTGAACTCTTACTGTGAGGAGCCAAATATATTGAAATAAGCGTGAAGTGGTAAGCAGTGATGGCGGATTGATCGGCTGAGAGTTGATGTCTGTCGTGAAACCGAGAGATGCTTTAGCTAAAAGGTAGCAGGGTAAGAACCGGGTGAAAGGAAGTTGAGCTTGAGCAGGAGGAAAGGAAGCGAGAGATGATGAGAGTATGACGGATAATGAACAAGCTGGAAATGTAGAGTTCCAATATTCAAAATCTTTTTCAAGAAAACACTCCACGAAAACTAGTTTCAAAAGTATTTTTAATCACTACAAAGCAATGAGTAACAAAGCTGAATGAAGTTTGAGTTCCTCCACGATAATAGCGACCTCTTGCCTATATTTTTGTCCCCCTTGAGCAGTTTTCATGCGGTATTTATAGGAATCGGGTGCTCCCCATGAAGGGTCGAGGATTCATTTTGAGGAGATGGAGGTCGGGATTTTGAAGTACATGATCGGATGTTCGGGAATTAAAGAGAATCAAAGCGAATGGTGAGATCGCTTCTCAAAGTATTTGTCCTTTTCCTCTTTTAATCAAGCGGTCTTGAATCCTCTTGTCAGGAGCGATCGAGTGAGAAAGTGCAGCTGGTATTATCATCTTCTCTTTTGATCCAAGGGTTCGGATTCATCCTTACAAGTGAGATCAACGGTGGAGATTGGGATGTCTGGGGTTGTCATGACATACCACAGCACTGTCGACGTGCGGGCGATTCTTAGGCGTGCGGTGGAGATCTAAATGCGCCATGCTTTAACTACCTCGGCTCGATTACGGCGGCGGTTATTGGAATTTGTCTTATTCTTTTTGTCTTGATCCCTCCTAGCTCCTATTAGATCTCTCATGCTTGATCTCCTATCTCGATCTCTTTTATCCCTTGATCGATGCGGATTCGGTCCAAGCATTAATTACATCTCGATTTTGAGCGTCAGCCGTTTTCCTTCGACATTAAATGCCCATTTTCCCTATATATACCTGTTGATAGTGGCATTTCCTTCATTCGATTTTCTCTCTTTCTCCTTGTTTCTTGGTTCTATTATTAGGGAAAGTTAGGCTACAAGCGTGGTTTTGATCCTCTTAGATGGAATTCCCTATTCCTCATTGAAAATTCTGATCCGGTGATTGGATGGTCCTAATTGGCGATGGTGAGAGAAGCTGGATTTGGCCGATCCGTATTGCGGGCTTGGTTGTACCGATCTCGAGTTGCTCAAGCGAGTTCATTCGGCTTCTCATCACATTGAGTGTTAAACGGCGATTACGATCCACATTGGGTGTTCGGCGGATGAAGCATCCGGTCGGCAATATCCTTGGGATCGATTATAATGATCCTTAGAACACACAGGAGTATCCTTGGGATTAGTTATAAAGCGATCCTTAGATCACTGGAGTATCCTTGGGATCGATTATAAAGCGATCCTTAGATCGACCTCTTGAGATAGGATTTTCACGGTCTCTAGAGATCGTCCAAATGATGTAATTTTCAATGTAATCGGATCTCTAGAGATCGGCCACATGATGTAGCTAGACCTTTATTGTAATCCGATCCTAGAGATCGCCCAAATGATGTAATCCGATCTTTTGAGAATAAAGACTTTATTTTGTCGGTTATCATCTTATTTTTGCATTGATTATTTTCCGATCTACGATATATTTATCGATCGATTCTTTACTTGAATGACATAGCGATTCCTTATTTTAAAATGTTTAACTCATTATGCGATCTCGATTAGCAGATCTCGAGAACATTCGGATGTTTGAGAAAAGTGTCAAAGCAATTTGTCCAATCTCACCAATCGATCTGTTGCCTAGAACCTCGCGAGCATTAAATGCTCGGACTAGTATAAATAGGGCGGAGGGTTAGCGATTGTTCTCTCATTTCATTTTGATCTCCTGCTCATAGCTTGAAGTTCTCTCATTTTCTCGGTTTCTCAGCGCAGATTAGACTCAGTAAGGACTTTGATCTTCTTTTTGTTTAAGTTCTTTGTTTCTTTTGAAAATGGCGGTGCAGAAGGTCGAGAGAGCGGCGAGCCCTCCTTCCATTGAGTTCTCTTGGTCATCGTCGATGAAGAAGAAGCGATCGAATAGCGCGCAACTGGACCCCTTAGGGTCCTGCTCCAGTCGGGGCGGGTCGTACCATTAAAGCGTCTGCGCCCTTCTTCAGGAGAGACCCTTCCCATAGGCGAGCTTAGTCGGTTCTTGAGAATCCGCTCTGCGATCGTTTGTTCAAGAATACAATATTTGTCTGATTCGTTCGAGCTAATCAAGTGCCATGGCGACCTTCGTGTCGATCACTTCTTTGAAGAAGAGCAGCGGGGTTATGGTGTATGAGGAGCGATTAAAGGCGATGCGAGGTTCCCTCTAGGCGATTTCTATAAGGAAGTCCTAAAACTTCACCGAGCATCCATTGTTCAAATTCACCCCAACTCGTGGCGGATCTTGGTAGCTTTAGAGGTCTATGCCGAGCTAAGGGAATCGGACCTACGGCTAAAGTGTTCGCCAAATTTGCCGGCTAACTCAGAAAGGGCGATGACCACTTTGGTTCTTTGGTGAAGCCTAATTGCGAGCTCTTTTCCGATCTGCCTCGTCTCTTAGAAGCTGGAAGAATCGTTTCTTCATTGTGAGGAGCAAAGATCAGAGCCGCTTTGAGACTTCCCCATGGTGGTGGTACCGGGGACCCTTGCTTAGAACCATATTACCACGGCGAAGAGGAAAGTTTGATAGTGATGGATCTGAAGAGTGAGGCTGCCACTAAAAAGTATTCTTGTTTGGATTCGGTGGCTAGAAATTTGCACCATTGGACATTCGGTGCTCCTTGGCCAAGACCGCGAACTTCGCTCTCTAACCTCGGCATCGGTATTTTCTATACCTCGGATCTCGGGACCTTAGCGATCTCACTAACCTTTTCTTTGTGCGGTATGGCGGGTGGTGAGGTTCAAGGAAGCGGAAGAAGGAGAGAGATCTCGGAAGATAAAGGAGATAAAGCGTTGAGCGACTCCAAGCGCCGGTCACGAACACAGGGAGATACAAAGTGATCCTCCCCAACCTTGGTCCGCCGACCACTGAAGCTACCCGATCTCCTCCTAGATCGGAGGAGCGACCTCCGACTCTTGCGGTTGTTCCAAGCGGGGAAGGGGCCTACTCAAGCTTACGGGAGGACCTCTTCTCGGGCGCTCAAATCTTGATCATTGCTTGAGGAATAATCGGTTTGTCGAGGAGAACTACGATTTCGCCAAAGTCACAGGGTCTACCATCTTCTTTCAGGAGGATCGGGACGAGCTATCCCGAGAATGGTCTCGGCGACATATTGACTCGGACCATGAGCTTAAGCGTGGAGTGTGCAGTGAACCGGACCATGATCGGGAAAGGATTCGGCGCTGGGTAAGGAGATCGGGAAGAAGAATCGGAGGTGGATTCCCTCAGATCCCAACTCTCATCCGCTCGGGATTATATATCTCAAGTCGAGGGACGGGCAAAGCTCCATGAAGACCGGTTGGCGAGCAGAATCGTGCTTTGGATGAGAGGGGCCGTGCTCTTAAGGAAGTCAGGTGCTTCACGCCATGAAGCCGCTCGGTCGCTCAACTTATAGAGGAACTTGAGGCGAAGGATAAGGAGCTTAAGGAGAAAGACAAGGAGCTTAAGGAGAGGGATGAGGAGATGGTGGCGGGAATGGCCGAGGCCTATGTGAAGGCTCACAAGGATCTCTTGGCGCACTCCGGGGCGTTACCGGAAGAAGACTTTTCTTGGATGGCGATGTGGCTCCACGAGGACAATGATGAAGGCAGTGAGGATGGCCCAGGGTGAGAGGGAGAGAGGAGTGATCAAATGTAGATCGGTGGGGTGATCCCCGGTAGAATAACTGTACAAATTATGACATGAAATGAAATGCCTTTTGTTCAATGAATGATTGTGATCGGAAAATTTTAAACCATTGTTTATCGAGTATTTGATTGTATGAGCACACAAAACAAAAACTAAATGTGATTATTAATCTAAGTATGAGAGATCGGAAAGCACTTTGAACATGAGATCGGTAGGGAAGAAATCTTTGAGCAGAACTTGGTGAAAATTTAACTCGAACACTTAAGATCGGAATCGAACCAAAACTTTAGCTCTTAAACTTTCGGAAAGGAAGTCGGCAATAAAGCGGTAGGAAAAGATCTAGTGCAGTTCATTTTATTCATCAACGAGATCGGGAATATCTTTGGGCCAGTCAGGAAATTCGACAACGGGTTTGAGGATCGGTAAATGATTTGAGAGATCGGTGAGGCTTTAATGAATGTGAGGACTTAGCATTGATTCAATTCTTTGTGAGGAGAGATCGGAAATGTGACCGCCTATCAAAGAGGATCGGAAACGTGATTAGCTGTTCAAAAAAGAATTTTTTATTGATTCTAGGGATCGGCCAAAATATGGTGTCGACAGCTGCTCCTCTTTACATAATTTCTATTAAAGGAAAGATTTCCGTATAGGAATTATGTAAAGAATCCGACTCATATTTTGGGCGATTAGGTATTTGAAATTAGGGAACTAAAGCACACCTAAGTTAATGACCTAGAAAATTAAAATCAACTTGGATCTAGAAACGAGAGGTTGATAACGAGAATGTAAATTGCATGACATTAAAATCAACTTAGATCAAGGAACCGGAGGTTGATAACGAAATGTAAATTGCATGAAATTAAAATCAACTTGGATCAAGGAACCGGAGGTTGATAATAGAATTTTAAATGGCGAAATTAAAATCAACTTAGATCAAGGAACGGAGGTTGATAACGAAATGTAAATTGCATGAAATTAAAATCAACTTAGATCAAGGAACCGGAGGTTGATGGTGGAATTGCATGAAATTAAAATCAACTTGGATCAAGGAACGAGAGGTTGATAACGAAATGTAAATTGCATGAAATTAAAATCAACTTGGATCAAGGAACCGGAGGTTGATGGTGGAATTTTAAATGGCGAAATTAAAATCAACTTGGATCAAGGAACGAGAGGTTGATAATAGAAATGTAAATTGCATGAAATTAAAATCAACTTGGATCAAGGAACCGAGGTTGATGGTGGAATTGCATGAAATTAAAATCAACTTGGATCAAGGATCGGAGGTTGATGGTGGAATTGCGAGGAAATTAAAATCAACTTGGATCAAGGAACCGAGAGGTTGATAGCGAGAAATTTAAATTGCGAGGAAATTAAAATCAACTTGGATCAAGGAACGAGAGGTTGATGGAAATGTAAATTGCATGAAATTAAAATCAACTTGGATCAAGGAACGAGAGGTTGATAATAGAATTTTAAATTGCGAAATTAAAATCAACTTGGATCAAGGAACGAGAGGTTGATAGCGAAATGTAAATTGCATGAAATTAAAATCAACTTGGATCAAGGAACCGGAGGTTGATGGTGGAATTTTAAATGGCGAAATTAAAATCAACTTGGATCAAGGAACGAGAGGTTGATAGCGAAATGTAAATTGCATGAAATTAAAATCAACTTGGATCAAGGAACGAGAGGTTGATGGTGGAAGTGCATGAAATTAAAATCAACTTGGATCAAGGATCGAGAGGTTGATGGTGGAATTGCGAAATTAAAATCAACTTGGATCAAGGAACGAGAGGTTGATAGCGAGAAATTTAAATTGCGGAAATTAAAATCAACTTGGATCAAGGAACCGGAGGTTGATGGTGGAATTGCGAGAAATTAAAATCAACTTGGATCAAGGATCGGAGGTTGATGGTGGAATTGCGGAAATTAAAATCAACTTGGATCAAGGATCGAGAGGTTGATAGCAGAAATTTAAATTGCAGGAAATCAAAATCAACTTACAAGGCGAGTCTAACCCTGACACATGAAGTTCTTTCCCTGAAGAAGTGTACTTAACAAGATAACGAAGGCGGATGATTAATGGAGGAGGAGTTGCAAGACCTGACCTATGATCTCATTCTTTCGGATACCCCTTTTTCATTCAGACTTTCTTCTTACTCTACGGAGCGCCCTTGCTGGTTTTCAATTTCTATTCGTCCATTCGAACAGAAGCGCCCTTTCGGTTTTTCACCTCTCTACGTTTTTTTTTTTTTTTTTTTTTGAAGGCTATTTCCTGCAAATCTCATAATAAAGTACGTGAGGTTATCAATTTTCAAATTCAAATCTTATGGCAAAAATTTTAACTAATTAATAGCGCATTAAACAAAGAGAAAGGATAGCATGGGGAAAATAACAACAGAAGGAGTGAAGTATAACTTTATTAGAAAGAATAGACTTTCAAAGGAGAGGAAAAGGTACAAAGATAGATCTCACATATTCCTTATGGTTAGTTTTGAAGTCTTTTAACTGCCATTATTTCGAGTTCTCCGGAGTCTCATGCCTTAACGGTCTCTTCTCTATTCGCGGTTTCATACCCTCTTCCTTATTTCTCCACTTTGGTTCTTGGGACGCCCTTTTGGGTTTCACCAGAAAAGGTTTTTTTTTTTTTTTTTTTTTTTTTTGGATGCCCTTTCGGGTTTTCACCCTTTCCCCTTTTTATGCATAGTATCTCTTGACAGTGTCGGCATTGACTGGTCTCGGGAATTCTTCACCGTCTATGTGGGTCAAGATCAAGGCTCCTCCGGAAAATGTCTTTTTAACCACATAGGGTCCCTCATAGGTTGGTGACCATTTGCCCCGGGGATCGTTTTGGTTTGGCAGCACTTTCTTCAGAACTAAGTCCCCAGGTTGGAATTCCCGTGGGCGTACATTTTATCAAATGCTCGGGCCATTTTCCTCTGGTATAACTGTCCGTGACATGCTGCTGTTAACCTTTTCTCATCCAGCAAATTCAACTGATCCAACCTTGACTGGATCCATTCTGACTCATCGATCCCTGATTCCTTCAGAATCCTTAGGGACGGGATTTCAACCTCAATAGGCAATCTGACTTCCATCCGTAGACCAGTGAGTATGGAGTTGCCCCGGTCGAGGCTCTTACGGAAGTCCGGTATGCGTGAAGAGCGTAGGGAAGCATATCATGCCAATCCCGATATGTGACCGTCATTTTTCGGATTATTCTCTTGAGGTTTTTGTTTGCGGCTTCCACGCTCCATTCATGCAGGGGCGGTATGGGGAGAATTGAGGTGTCGGATTTTGTATTGGTCACATAATTCACGAATCTTGGACCATTCAAGTTCTTGGCATTATCGGTGACAATTTCATTGGTAGACCATGCGGCGGATGATATTGTTTTGAAGAATTTGAGAAGCGTGTTACTGCGTGATGTGAGCATAGGATGTCGCCTCGACCCACTTGGAGAAATAGTCGATGGCTACAAGGATGAATCTGTGCCCATTGGATGCCTTGGGATTGATGGGACCAATCACATCTATGCCCCACATTGCAAAGGCCACGGTGAGGCGAGATTGAGCGACTTGTGAGGTGGCACATTTATCGGATCTGCGTAAATCGACACTTGTGGCACTTAGGAAATACTCGATGCAATCCTTTTCCATTGTGGTCCAAAAATACCTACGTCGCATGATTTGCTTCGTCATCATGTGACCATTGGCGTGAGTGGCACAATTTCCCTCATGAGTTTCAAGGAGGATTCTCTTTGCTTCTTTTGCATCTACGCATCTCAGTAATTCGCCGTTGGAGCTTCTTTTGTATAGGGTTTCTCCTTTGGAAAGTACCTAATGCTAACCTCAGAATCATCTTCTTTTCATTTTTGCTTGCCTGAAGGGAATTCTGCAGTTCTCTGATGAACTAGGATGTCATGATACCAAGGCTTTCCGTCGGGCTCTTCTTCAATCATGAAGCAATAGGTGGCTCATCCCTTACCTTAATCTTCAGCGTCTGAAGCGTGCGCCCTTCTTGATTTGAGCCATAACGGCTAGAGTAGCTAAGGCATCGACAAATTGATTCTTGTCTCTACTCGGTGAGTGAAAGAGATTTCTTGAATTTCTTGATCAACTCCGGTAAGTACTTACGATATGGGATCAACTTGGGATCCTTAGTTTGCCATTCTCCCTTGACTTGATAGATTATCGGGCAGGAGTCTCGTACACCTCCAACTTTCGATTTTCATCTCTATAGCGGCATGTAGACCCATTACACAAGCTTCATACTCTGCGACATTGTTAGTGCAGTCAAACCCCAATTTAGCGGCTATCGGAAATGTTTTCGTCAGGATACTAATGCTGACTCAGATTCCATTTCTGATAAATTGTTGCTCCATCAAAATACATTTCCCATACATCGGTTGGCTCGTCTTCTTTGCAGTCTACCTCATTAATATGTTCATCGAGAACTCGAAATTGAGCTTCATAATCACGGATAGGGTTTTTACGCTGGGAGTCGGCAATCACGCTACCTTTCACGCTTTTGGTCATGTAGACTATGTCGTATTGGGAGAGTATAACTTTGCCACTTGGCTATCCTTCCGACACGAATGGGCTTTCAAATCGTATCGATAGGATCCATCACGGAGATAAGCCATGTCTTGTGATTCAACATATAGTGCTTGAGGCGATTTCTTTGTCCATGCTAACTTGTGACAAGTCTTTTCTAAGAAGGAGTACCTTGACTCACAATCATTGAACTTCTTGCTCGGGTAATAAATGGCCCTCTCTTTTAGTAGGAATTATCATGCTGCCCCAAAACACACCCCATGGAATTCTGTTGGACTGCCAGGTACAGGATTAAAGGCCTTCCTGCCACAGGTGGGACCAATACTGGTGGATTTGACAAATACTGCTTGATTGTCTCGAAAGCCTTTTGACAATCCGAATCCCATTGGGTAGGGTTGTTCTTAGAATGTCTGAAAATAGGCTCGGCTTTGGCGGTGAGATTAGAAATAAACCTCGAAATGTAGTTCAACTTTCCCGAGCTGCGCACCTCCTTTACTGTTTTTGGGGGCGGCATTTCTTGAATAGCTCGAACTTTATGCAGGTCCACTTCTATCCCTTTCTAAACACTATGAATCCCAACAATTTTCCCGATCTAGCTCAGAATATGCACTTAGCGGTTGACTTCAAGTGATATTTCTGAGCCTTTCAAACACCCTCCTTATCACTGAGCGTGGCTCTCCTCTCCCGGGATTTGATGATCATATCATCCACATACACCTCCACTTCTTTATGCATCATATCGTGGAATAATGTGACCATTCTTGTATTTGGTAAGTAGCCGGCATTCTTCAACCCGAATGGCATGACCCGATAGCGAATACCCCCATTGGGTGATAAAGCGATTTTATCCTTGTCTTCCTCGTCCATTGGGATCTGAATGTACCCTGATGCCCCATCAATACTCGACCATCTGCCCAAACACGCGGCATTGTCAACTAGCACATCAAGCTGGAGGAGAGTGAAATCGTCTTTCAAACTAGCTTTATTAAGATCCGGTAGTCAACGCACACCTGACTCTCCGTCTTTCTTCATTACCGGGACGACGTTAGCCACCCATTGGGGGTATTTGACCACTTCTAAGAACCCGGCGTCATACTGTTTCTTGACTTCATCCCGAACCTTAAGCAGTGTGTCGGGATTCATTCTCCTTAACTTTTGTTTTACTGGGATTGTCCAGGGATCAAAGGAATCTTGTGTGTCACTATCTGAGGTTCCAATCCTACCATGTCATCATAGCTCAAAGAGAACACGTCGAGAAATTCCTTAGCGGACCGATCATATCTCCCAATTCCTCACTCTCCACTACCTTAAGTTCCCTTTTTACTTCTTAGTGCCTAAGTTTATTGTGCGCGTTTCATTTTCACAAGGCACGAGGAGGGTTCATCTTTTCATTGCTTTCCTCTGTAAGGTCTTCCTCGAATCACTTGAAGTAATGGCGGTTATGGGGATTTCAAAATTAACGGAGGATTCACGAGTCTATTGGATTATTAGGTGTTAATTGATGAATTGTCTGAAGGAATAAAGAATAGAACATGTTATAAGGATGGAATTAAAAGGAAAGAAAAGAGTATTGGATTAAAAATGCGCTATTAATTCATTAATATTAATGCCATAAGAAAAGGTCCATTCTGATATTACACTTGTCACCATGGACAAAGTGATCAAGTGTAGATAACTTGAGGTACTTTACTCGAGATTGAGTGCGAGGATATCCTCCGTTGTCCGGTTGTCAAGCTCTGCTCTTGACCATTGGCGAAACTAGGGCCTCATACAAGGAATCGGTTGGATGACATCTATGGATGGATCATCGGTGATTCTTACGTACTTGCGGATGTTGAATGGCCGGTTTGGTGAAGATTTCCGTGATTCTCGGGACTACTTTCACCTTTCCCATCTTACGGTCAAATCTACGATCCGAAGCATTTTCTCATCGAGAATCGCCCATCGCGAGGCATCCTCCTCATACCCCAAACCACAGCGGCCTATCTTACGAATGGCGGTATAGGCTCGACAATCCCTTGTAATGTGGCGCCTAGGCCTTTACCCTCTTCATACCGCTTCTTGACATTACTTTGGCCACCATAGCCATGGCCCCCTCCTTCGGTATCTTGCAATTCAAGGGCACGGAAAGAACTTTCCAATGACTCCTCATTGCTTCCACATAAGGGAGTGATTGCGGCTTAGTGACGGTATGGCCTCTTCGCCCCTCAGTGATGATTTTGCCGTCCTTAATGTATTTGATCTTACGGTGCAAAGTCGAAGGAGCGACATTCGCGAGAATGGATCCACGGCCTCCCCAACAACATAGTGTAAGCGGCTCAATGTTCATCACTTGAAGCGTGATATTGAAAGTACATGCACCGACTGGATTGGCAAGTCAATGTCCCGACACCTCTCTCCTTGTTCCGTCAAAGCTCTCACCACCATAGCACTTTGGCGTATATGCGATTAGTCAGCGGCAATCTAGCCAAGGTAGCGCTAAGCGATACATTGAGGGCGATCCGTTATCGATGAGGACCTTGGCCACTATCTGACCTTTACATTTCACCGTTACATGCGAGCTTTATTGTGCCTAAGCTGCGGGATCTACCTCTTCTTGAGAAAAGGCTACTGTTTGGATGCTGGATTTGTCCTACTATTTTCTCAAAGCGCCGGAGTAATGTCGGGGTTCACAAAACTTGATCCGAGGATTCTTTGTAAGGCTTGTCGGTGGACTTAGAGCTCGGGATCAATGATACTTGATGATATTCGGGCGGGGTTTTCCTCAAGCTGCTCCACTACGTCATACTCGCTCTGTTTCATTATTTGGAGCAGCGGCTCCTCCTCTTCTCTATGCTCAGCAGCTCTGCTTCCCTGCTTTCTCAACCTCCTCTTAGTGTTTTTGGCGACTCTCCCATTTTTACTTTCCCTTTCCTCTTCTCTCTTTCTTCGTTCAGTAACACCTTCCACTTGAGTTATAAACTCGACTTCTTGTTCAGTGGAGAGGATCTTGTTGCAATAACGGGCCGAAGCGGTTTGGGAGTGATGTTCTTTGGTAGGTCCATCATAAGTCATCTGAAATGCTCGTGAGGAGCAAAACATGGTTTTGGTGGTGCTGGGAGGCGAGGCGAACTAGGAGCGGATGTCTTTGTAGCGCTCACGAGTAAAAACTTGGAAATTGTAGTTCCAAGGGGCGGCATGAGTGTTGGTGATGGGGGCGAGGTGGAGTTCGGATAGCAGATTCTGCGGTGAGGCTACAGGGGTGAGAAGGTGATTAGGTTTGGAGGTAGAGGTATTACATTTGTATCTTGTGGTGTTCACTTCCCCTTAGTCTTTGACCTCTTCGACATCTCGGAGAACCTTAAAGACAATAAGTTAGGACCTCTTGCAGAACCCCTCACAATCTCGCGGCTCGTGGTGGTTTGCCCCTCAGTGATAAGGACACCAGTATCCTCCTCGGCTCCGCTACACGAGGGCAAAGGTAACCTTCCCTCATTGCTATAGCAAAAATCTCCTCAAAGTAAGGAACCGCTTATCCACTTGGTGTTGATCCCTCTCCTTTAGACTCAATCATATTTACACCACTACCCACATTATGGTTGGGCGGTGGATTTGAGGTGACATTGGGGAGGAACCATTCCCCTCGATCTTCAACCACCCGTTCGGATTAGGCGTGCACTCTCCTCTGAGTGCCCATGATTGTCGATTGAATGCCCTTGTGCTCCTCCATGATACTCACAGCAGTGTGGCATCATACCACACAGGATATGGCGGTGGATTGGGTCTAAAGGGGTGATGCGATTTGGTTTATCTGACAAGGTATCGGTATATTTCAGCGAGAGGAGGAAGGGGTGGATCGGGATTCCTTGGAGGTCTTGGGTTATTTTGTGGTGGCCGTGGTTGAGTTGGAGGAGGAGGTGGTCTTGGTTGGAAATTTGCGGGTGGGGCGTATTGTGGGCGTGGTTGTGAATAATTAGGGAAAGGGGTGGGATGTTCGCGATAGTTGGGCCATGAGAGGAGGATATGGCGGTAGTTATTTTGGGGTGGGGAAAATTATTACGTCTAGTGATGGAATGCACATCACTCTCCTTTTTCTTGCCAAAATTGGCGGTCTTTTCACGAGGTTCTCGGTCAACTCCTGTAGCCTTCCTATTCTCAGTTAGCTTCAATTCTCTCACGGCTTGGATGATATCGAGAAAGCTATTGGAAGTATTTCCAATCATCGGGTTGAAGTAGGGAGCCTTCAATGTTTCAATGAATAGGGAGCGAGTTCATTGTCGATCCAGGAGGATATACTTCTGACCTTCTCCCTCCATCGTTGGGCATCTTGCTTAAAACCTTCCCGGTCTTTCTGTACCGAGGTTGGAGGTCCCTCCTTGTGGGTCTGCATCACAATTGAATTTATCTTGCTTAAGAAAGGTATCGGCTAAGTCCTTCGAGTGCGACTTGCTCTGTCAATTGTATGCACCATCTCGGAGGCTGCTCGGAGAGGCTCGTGAAAGAAGTGAATGAGAAGTCTATCGTCTTCTGTTAAAGCGGACATTTTGGCAATGTAGGTTGCAGGTGGATCTGAGGATCGAGTTTCATTTGTATTTGTCGAAATCGGGAATCTTGAATTTGGGTGGTACCACCACATCGGCACCAATCTCGGTGTGACACATCATTGAGCCATACATGTTCAACCCTTCTATTGCTCTCAATCTTTCTTCTAGGGCGAGATAGTTTCTCGTTTTCTCTCGCCCTATGTTCTCCTTCCACCGCATGATACACTCCTCAGCAGGAGTGAGGGTGGAGTAAAGCTGGAGGATCGGGATTGAATGGTGAGGCTCGGCATTTGAGGCAGTAGGGTAATAGGAAAAAGGTGGGTCATTATTTATGGTCATCGGATTGTGGTGATTGTCGGTCGGAATGGGAGGCGAAAGGTAAAGAGGTTGAAGCTTGCGAGGATCATTTGTTGTAGGAGGCGGAGGAGGTAATGGTGGGCTAGGTTACGAGCGGGTTTGCTCTGAGACATTTCCTTCATTAGTCTCATAATTTGAAAGTGATCCTTCAACTCGGAGACTGTCCTTGTAGGTTACGTACTTGCTCACGATTTTCCATTATTTTCCTCGTTCGAGATCTTGTTAAGTACACTCGCTTGGGTTGGATCGTGTGCTTGAGTCGGACTTGCCTTGTTTGAATCAATATTGATTTCTGTGAGGATAAAAAAATTTAAATGAATTTGAGTTTTGCAAAAAAACTAAAAGTCTGATGCAGACGAAGGATCTGATGGCATTTGAGAGCGAGTTGGAATCTACAAAGGATAATCGCCTCGGCTTTATCATGGCATCGTTCGATAGTCGGCCAGTGAATGGCGGGATTGAATGCGCATTTATGATACTGTCCATATAGCGCATTTCAATTTTCACATAACCCTAGCGAGGAAGTTCCTACGAGTCATACTATTCATTCACAAATTTTCTTTGAACAATGGTTCAAAAATCACTTCATTAAGCGAGTAATTTGCACATCGTATTTTTACATTGGCCTAGGCTCTGGAAGATTCTTTATAATAAGATGACATTTTACGAGATACTCATATAACCTTTCTTCTTGCTTGGCGGGTCGAACACTTTGAGCATACTCGGATTCGGGTAATAGTTCCTTTTTTCCTGTGCTATCATCTTCTCCAAGTGGTCCACATTTTCTTTGAGTCCTTGATAGAGGCGCTTGTTTCTCTTTCTCTTTCCTTTCTTTAGCACATTCTTTCAAGATGTCGTTGATGAGAGTGCTGTTCTTTTAATTCAAGCTTCTTCTTCTTGTTTTCCTGTTTATACTCTTCAGAGTACCTCTTGGTACTTCATCCTTTCTGAAGCTTACTATTACGCCCTTTCATTTCTTTGACCTCGGCTTGGAGAGAGTTTCTTTCTTTTCCACTTGTACCTCTTGCTCTTGAACCCTATCCTTTGGCCCTTGCCTCTTCCTTGAGCTTTCTTACCCTTCTCTTAAGTTTACTGTTGGTCCTCCAATTGTGTCATTCGTTCTTGCATTTGTGAGTTTTGGTATTTGCCTTTTGTAGCGAGTCAACGAGGCGATTATTAGCTTCCTCTAATAGGGCGTCTTGGCGAGGTTGTCGTCCTTGAATTCTATGGTAGGCGTTCTTGGTCCCTATCTGGTCTCCATTTAAGGTAATAGTCAGAGGCACTCGGGCCTTTGTGTGATCTCTCCATTAGAGTGATGTTTTCCCAGGACTTGCAAGCCATTTTCAACCCTTCTACTTCCTTGAGCTCATGGTAGAAGTGACCTTGGTGGTATTCTTTAATGTTGAACATGGTGTGTTGAGCCAAAGCGCCTCATTACGGTCTTTGGAGTGTAACTTGTATGCCGGTTATTCCAATTAGGGACACCGTGAATACCTCTGTACCAATCAAGGCGGGTTGGCTTGGCGTCCACGACTTCCTCCAACGATAATCATGGCTATTGAAACTTCGAGAATCCGTTCCACTTTGTTTTTCATTCTTGGGCTGATCACTAACGGGTCATCTTCTCAATGGGAGGCTGGTCAAGGTACCAAGTCAATCCTTTTGTCTCCACAGGACACATGTGGTGATAGTCGGAGGTATAATAGCGAGAGCAACACTTAATGGACCCTTTCCCTGTTGTCTGCGATAAGTTAGGGTTAACAAGGTTTGGCAAGGATTGCGGTATCGGATTGATCCCTGCCTTTCTCTTGTCCAAAATACCTCCTTTGCCTTTGCTAGTGATGATCCCCAATGGCCAGGGAGCAGGATCGGACCATAGATTCCCAAGGCGAGTGCCATGGAAGCTTGATCCCCTTGTTTCTCTTGGAGGTAATGATCTAACCGCTTCTCAAGTGCGTCAATACCATCCATGCGTGTTCCCTTTGGTATTTCTCTGGACTTCACTTCTTACGGAGAGAACCCAACATATGTGCCAACCGTTTCAGTGCGCCTATGCTCGAGGTGTAAGTAGATCCGATTACGCAATGAGTATGGGATCCCCGGCAATGCTGATATTCCTCCATAGCGGGGCGTATCAATGTCATTGAAAGAGAACACTCCGTGCCAGGATTCCAAACCGTCAACATGGCTTTTAATGCGAGGATTTGGACCTTGACTTGCATTAAGGTTGCAATCCTTCCGTACTTCTCTTCAAGCTGTACCTTGACACAGTGGGAAGCAACCTCCATCTATTAGACATACCCTCGAGGTTGTTCATTTTGACCTCTATTTTGTCGGATCTAGCGAAGGTAGCGAGCTAACAGTGCCTCGGAAGCATCATTTTGCGAAGTGCGGACTATGAACGGTCGGACCAAAGTTTAGCATTACGAGCCTTTTACGCAGTGACTCGAGGATGCCATGATAAAAATGATGCCTATCCTTTTACGGACCCTCGGTTTGGTAACGCTGCGGGAGAATTTGTTAGTAAGACAAATTAGGGTAATTTTGAATCATCTTGTTGTGAGGTAACACGTACACATTTATCAAAGTAGGAAAATGTGTAGGCGTTTTAGTAGGATTCAAAATTACCACGAAAGAAATAAACAAAAGGAAATTAAAGCGAGAATAGGGTAAGAGTAAGTATGCCCCTTTTGTCCTATAGTAGGGAGACTCCTAACAGGAGTAGCGCTACCTATCTGGATAGTTCTATCTTATGAGGCGATTTACTACGGCTTTCGACTATCGTGACGGTTTAGCTCGGGATCTAATTTTTCTAATAGCCACGAGTTCCCAAATTGCCCCTCTGTAAGCAGTAGAGCCCCATTCTACCCCATGATATTGTGGGAAAATTCCACGGGTATCACGGTAAATAGAGCGAGTTTCAATTTGGCGAAGCCTTCCACGGATACTAACGAGGTAAAACCCACAGTACCGCTACATGACTCCCTCCTACTTTCCTAAAAGGGTAAGAAAGCCGGGTTAGGACCATAGTGTGTGAGGACATTGTGTGAGTGTTCGGTGTGTGAAGGGACACCTTTACCTCTTCCCAATTCAGGGGATTTTATTTTTCCATTTTTTCCTTTTTCCTTTTGAAATGAAGAGCCTTTGTGAGAGATAGAGCAGGCAAAACAAAATAGTTAGTAGCAATAATAATTAGCATATGAGACATCGCCGAGTGAGCCCCTCTAAATATAATTTGATCGGACAAAAATTAAGCCTACTTTTGGGCCTCTAGGCGGGGTTGGGTCCTAGGCGTCCCAGTGGAGTCGCCATGTCATGCAATGGGATTTTGCGGTGCTTGGACGATCACTCACGAAGTGGGAAAAAGTGAGAGTCGCCACCTTAGTTTTGAGGAAACTAAGAAAAACCATTTGAGAAGTTAAATTAAAAATGAAACCACTTCAAAGCAGAGATTCTAAGTTAGGTCCGTAAGCGGGTGGGGAAGGTGTTAGGCACCCCACCTCGTCCCTTAATAAGGGTAAGTAGATTTAATTGCGTCCTTTACAAATTAGTTAGAAGGGCTTAGCGGCAATGTTAATCCTTTTGGTAGAAGGAATGTTTGATTTTTCACTAAATTTGGATCACCCGGATACATAAGTAAATGAGACAACCTTAGTGAGCGGGTGTGAGAATCGGATAAGAACTCTCCTCAGATTTTTTGAAGTTGTTCATTAAAATTTTGAGGAGACAGGATAAGAACCCTCCTCAGGTCTCTTTTAAGTTATTTATTTGAAGTTTTGAGGATGAGACCGGATAAGAACTCTCCTCCGATCTCTTTCAGATGTTTATTAAAATTTGAGGTTGAGGCAGGATAAGAACTCTCCTCAGATCCTATTTAATGTTTATTAAAATTTTGAAGGAGACCGGATAAGAATACTACTCAGATCTCTTTTAATTTTTTTATTTTAATTTTTGGTGGAGACAGTATAAGAACCCTCCTCCGATATCCTTTATAGTTATTTATTAAAATTTTTAGTGGAGACCGGATAAGAACCCTCCTCAGATCTCCTTTAGAGTTATTCGTTAATGTTTTGAGTTGAGACAGGATAAGAACTCTCTTAGATCCCTACTTAATGTTTATCAAAATTTTGAAGGGACAGGATAAGAACCCTCCTCCGATCTCCTTTAAGAGTTGACTTAAAACTTTTAGGCAAGGATAGGATAAGGACTCTTGAGCCCCTTCTATTTTGATGAGACTCGGACAAAGACTTTTCCGACCTTTAAAAATTTAACCACGACTACGGGTTTTAAGAACCTAAAACTAAAATTCGACCTTCAAAAATGCAGGGGATAAGGTTTATGGATATCCTGTGGCTGAGCAGGAACACTAGACTTGATTCAACGACCTTTTCATGTAGTCATTTTACCAATATCTATTAATGACCGATCCACTCTGTTTCGTTTACTTTGGTCTTATTCCATTTCATGACATCTTTGTCGAATTCTTTGTTCACGTCGGCCTAATAGTTCGGCTATCTTCACAGCGGTTATTCAGGTCCTCTTTTTAAAGGAGACCTCTAAGTTGCGACTACCTCGTTTACCCAACCATTTATATACTACAAAGAGTTAGAAAAGCGGTTTTGAAATGACGGAGATCAATAAAATGGCTGATCACTAAAAAATGATTTGAGAGTGACTTTCTTTGGGATTGCTTGTGCAAAAATGGTCTAGATGTAAGAAGAACAAGGAAAATCACGGAAATAAGCGTAGGCGCTTAATAAAGCAGTAACATGAACTCTTATAACAATATTTTCTCTTGGGTTCTCTTGTACAAAATACCCTTGAAGAAAGTTGCGGATGTATGAAGAACAAAGGAAGTGCGAGGAAACAAGCGTAAGCGATGAGTGTGAACTCTTACTGTGAGGAGCCAAATATATTGAAATAAGCGTGAAGTGGTAGCAGTGATGGCGGATTGATCGGCTGAGAGTTGATGTGCATCGTGAAACCGAGAGATACTTTAGCTAAAAGGTAGCAGGGTAAGAACCAGGTGAAAGGAAGTTGAGCTTGAGCAGGAGGAAAGGAAAGCGAGATGATGAGAGTATGACGGATAATGAACAAGCTGGAAATGTAGAGTTCCAATATTCAAAATCTTTTCAAGAAAACACTCACGAAAACTAGTTTCAAAAGTATTTTTAATCACTACAAAGCAATGAGTAACAAAGCTGAATGAAGTTTGAGTTCCTCCACGATAATAGCGACCTCTTGCCTATATTTTTGTCCCCCTTGAGCAGTTTTCATGCGGTATTTATAGGAATCGGGTGCTCCCCATGAAGGGTCGGGATTCATTTTGAGGAGATGGAGGGTCGATTTTGAAGTACATGATCGGATGTTCGGGAATTAAAGAGAATCAAAGCGAATGGTGAGATCGCTTCTCAAAGTATTTGTCCTTTTCCTCTTTTAATCAAGCGGTCTTGAATCCTCTTGTCGGAACGATCGAGGGTGAGAGTGAAAAAGCTGGTATTATCATCTTCTCTTTTGATCCAAGGGTTCGGATTCATCCTTACAAGTGAGATCAACGGTGGAGATTGGGATGTCTGGGCTGTCATGACATACCACGGCACTGTCGGCGTGCGGGCGATTCTTAGGCGTGCGGTGGAGATCTCGTGCGCCATGCTTTAACTACCTCGGCTCACGATTCGGCGGCGGTTATTGGAATTTGTCTTATTCTTTTTGTCTTCCGATCCCTCCCTAGCTCCTATTCCGATCTCTCATGCGATCTCCTATCTCCGATCTCTTTTATCCCTTGATCGATGCGGATTCGGTCAAGCATTAATTACATCTCGATTTTGAAGCGTCCGCCGTTTCCTTCGACATTAAATGCCCATTTTCCCTATATATACCCTGTTGATAGTGGCATTTCCTTCATTCGATTTTCTCTCTTTCTCCTTGT
Source organism: Hevea brasiliensis (assembly GCF_030052815.1). Taxonomy (NCBI): domain Eukaryota; kingdom Viridiplantae; phylum Streptophyta; class Magnoliopsida; order Malpighiales; family Euphorbiaceae; genus Hevea; species Hevea brasiliensis. The sequence continues at coordinate 75,616,057 of NC_079502.1, read as the reverse complement.
TTCTTGGTTCTATTTATTAGGGAAAGTTAAGCTACAAGCGTGGTTTTGATCCTCTTAGATGGAATTCCCTATTCCTCATTGAAAATTCGATCCGGTGATTGGATGGTCCTAATTGGCGATGGTGAGAGAATTGGATTTGACCGATCCGTATTACGGGCTTGGTTGTACCGATCTCGAGTTGCTCAAGCGAGTTCATTCGGCTTCTCATCACATTGAGTGTTAAAGCGATTACGATCCACATTGGGTGTTAAACGGCGGATGAAGCATCCGTCGGCAATATCCTGGGATCGATTATAAGCGATCCTTAGAACACACAGGAGTATCCTTGGGATTAGTTATAAAGCGATCCTTAGATCACTGGGAGTATCCTTGGGATCGATTATAAAGCGATCCTTAGATCGACCTCTTGGATAGGATTTTCACGGTCTCTAGAGATCGTCCAAATGATGTAATTTTTCAATGTAATCGATCTCTAGAGATCGGCCACATGATGTAGCTAGACCTTTATTGTAATCCGATCCCTAGAGATCGCCCAAATGATGTAATCCGATCTTTTGAGAATAAAGAGTGTATTTTGTCGGTTATCATCGTATTTTTGCATTGATGATTTTCCAATCTACGATATATTTGTCCGATCGATTCTTTACGAATGACACTTAGCGATTCCTTATTTTAAAATGTTTAACTCATTATGCGATCTACGATTAACGATCTCGAGAACATTCGGATGTTTGAGAAAAGTGTCAAAGCAATTTGTCCAATCCCACCAATCGATGCATTGCCTAGAACCTCGCGAGCATTAAATGCTCGGACTAGTATAAATAGGGGCGGGCGGGTTAGCCAGTTTTTCTCTCATTTCGTTTTCAGTCTCCTGCTCATAGCTTCGAAGTTCTCTCATTTTCTCCAGTTTCTCCGTCGCCGATTAGACTCTGGTAAGGACTTTGATCTTCTTTTTTGTTTAAGTTCTTTGTTTCTTTTGAAAATGGCGGTGCAGAAGGTCGAGAAGCGAGCCCTCCTTCCATTGAGTTCTCTTGGTCATCGTCGATGAAGAAGAAGCGATCGAACCAAGCGCGCAACCTAGACCCCTTAGGGTCCTGCTCCAGTCGGGCGGGTCGTACCATTAAAGCGTCTGCGCCCTTCTTCAGAGAGAAGACCCTTCCCATAGGCGAGCTTAGTCGGTTCTTGAGAATCCGCTCTGCAGTCGTTTGTTCAAGAATACAAAATTTATACTGATTCGTTCGAGCTAATCAAGTGCCATGGCGACCTTCGTGTCGATCACATATTTGAAGAGAAAGACAGGGTTATTGTGTATGAGGAGCGATTAAAGGCGATCGAGGTTCCCTCTAGGCGATTTCTATAAGGAAGTCCTAAAACTTCACCGAGCATCCATTGTTCAAATTCACCCCAACTCGTGGCGGATCTTGGTAGCTTTCAGGGTCTATGCCGAGCTAAGGGAATCGGACCTACGGCTAAAGTGTTCGCCAAGCTGCACGGCTAACTCACCGAAAGGGCGATGACCCTTTGGTTCTTTCGGTGAAGCCTAATTGCGGGCTCTTTTCCGATCGCCTCGTCTCTTAAGAATTGGAAGAATCGTTTCTTCATTGTGAGGAGCAAAGATCAGAGCCGCTTTGAGGACTTCCCAGCATTTGGTGGTACGGGGACCCTTGCTTAGAACCATATTACCTGAGCGAAGAGGAAAGTTTGATAGTGATGGATCTGAAGAGTGAGGCTGCCACTAAAAAGTATTCTTGTTTGGATTCGGTGGCTAGAAATTTGCACCATTAATTCAGCTGCTCCTTTGGCCAAGACCGCGAACTTCCGCTCTCTAACCTCGGCATCGGTATTTTCTATACCTCGGATCTCGGGACCTTAGCGATCTCACTAACCTTTTCTTTGTGCGGTATGGCGGGTGGTGAGGTTCAAGGAAGCGGAAGAAGGAGAGAGATCTCGGAAGATAAAGGAGATAAAGCGTTGAGCGACTCCAAGCGCCGATCACGAACACAGGGAGATACAAAGTGATCCTCCCCAACCTTGGTCCGCCGACCACTGAAGCTACCCGATCTCCTCCTAGATCGGAGGAGCGACCTCCGACTCTTGCGATTGTTCCAAGCGGGGAAGGGGCCTACTCAAGCTTACGGGAGGACCTCTTCTCGGGCGCTCAAGTCTTGATCATTGCTTGAGGAATAATCGGTTGTCAAGAGAACTACGATTTCGCCAACGTCCTGGGGTCTACCATCTTCTTTCATGAGGAGCGGGACAGGCTATACCAGAATGGTCACGACTTCATATTGACTCGGACCATGAGCTTAAGCGTGGAGTGTCAGTGAACCGGACCATGATCAGGAAAGGATTCGGCGCTGGGTAAGGAGATCGGGAAGAAGAATCGGAGGTGGATTCCCTCGATCCCAACTCTCATCCGCTCGGGATTATATATCTCAAGTCGAGGGACGGGCAAAGCTCCATGAAGACCGGTTGGCGAGCAGAATCGTGCTTTGGATGAGAGGGACCGTGCTCTTAAGGAAGTCGGTGCTTCACGCCATGAAGCGCTCAGTCGCTCAACTTATAGAGGAACTTGAGGCGAAGGATAAGGAGCTTAAGGAGAAAGACAAGGAGCTTAAGGAGAGGGATGAGGAGATGGTGGCGGGAATAGCCGAGGCCTATGTGAAGGCTCACAAGGATCTCTTGGCGCACTCCGGGGCGTTATCGGAAGAAGACTTTTCTTGGATGGCGATGTGGCTCCGAGGACAATGATGAAGATAGTGAGGATGAAGCCGAGGGTGAGAGGAGAGAGAGGAGTGATCCAAATGTAGATCAGTGGGGTGATCCCCGGTAGAATAACTGTACAAATTATGACATGAAATGAAATGCCTTTTGTTCAATGAATGATTGTGATCGGAAAATTTTAAACCATTGTTTGTCTGAGTATTTGATTGTATGAGCACAGCAAAACAAAAACTAAATGTGATTATTAATCTAAGTATGAGAGATCGGAAAGCACTTTGAACATGAGATCGGTAGGGAAGAAATCTTGACAGAACTTGGTGAAAATTTAACTCGAACACTTAAGATCGGAATCGAACCAAAACTTTAGCTCTTAGACTTTGGAAAGGAAGTCGTGATAAAGCGGTAGGAAAAGATCTAGTGCCAGTTCATTTTATTCATCAACAGAGATCAGGAATATACTGGACGGGTCCGGAAATTCGACAACGGGTTTGAAAGGTCGGTAGAGATCGGCTAGGCTTTAATGAATGTGAGGACCTGGCATTGATTCAATTCTTTGTGAGGAGAGATCGGAAATGTGACCGTTTATCAAAGAGGGATCGGAAACGTGATTAGCTGTTCAAAGAAGGATTTTTATTGATTCTAGGGATCGACCAAAATATGGTGTCGACAGTATTAATTGCCAATTGCAATTTAAAGTCCCCTAGATGCTTTTCTAATTTCAAATTTTGAATTTTCAAGTTTTGGTGTCACTATTCACCTTATTGGTCAACAAAAATATTGACTTTTGGATAGAAAATAGGTACATTGGTTTTGACACTCCAAACATACCACATTTTGCATTTAAAACTTGTTGGAAGTGAACACCATTACCATTTCTAAGCCTAACACTAAGTGGCAGAATTTTCAGTTTTTGTACCATAAGTTTACTGTTCTATTAGGGACTGTTACAGTGGAAATTTGAGGAAATGGTAAACATGAAAGTTGTTCCTTATTTTGTCTACTTGAATTTCGTTTTTTGAATCACTCCATTTGGAGTTTTGTAACTCCAGATATGGTCCAAAAACCACAGCTGGCCATATTTCAATTCTGTAGAATTTACCAAATCTACAGTACCATGAACAGTTACTGTGACTGCCATTTGGGTTAGGTTCTGGTCATAATTTGGGGTAGGTTTCTTCATGAAAGTTGTTTTTCTAGGTCTTAACTTGTTGCTGTAAATATTTCAGGTCAATTGACCATTTCTACAGTGAGTTATGGCCAAATGAACAGTTTACTGTTCATTTGGTAATTTCTGCAGGTGCTGGTTGCAGGGTATCCGGATTAGAGCCAACTTTTGGTCCACTTGCTTTGGTCTTTTGGGCATGGTTTCTTCAGCAAAAATGTGCCATTATAAGCCTAGTTTCATGTCCAAATGACCAAACACCAATTGAACCTACACAGCCAAAGTTATGGCTGTCTAAGTGGGCTGGAATCTCAGCCACCATGCTGCACTCTCTAGGCAGTATACTCATTCACTTTGCCATGCTATATTTCAGTCCTAATTATGGTCAAATTTCCTCAAATGGTCACTAATTGACCACTAGAATTTTCTTTAATAATTTCATAAGCCAAGTCCAATTTTTCACTCCTAAACCCTAGCTCAAATTCAAGGGTTACACCAATTACCTTAGTTAGCATACCAATTCATTATACTTGTGTATATGTACCTTAAACATCATTTCTAGTCCACTCTAAGTCCAACAAAACACTCATTCCTATTCCTTCAATAGGGCTGCCGAAATTCATGGTAGGCATACACTCAAATTTGGTTCATTTAATTCACAAATTCATATTGATTTCAAGTCTCTAACATAGAAAATAAGGGTTTTAAGTAGATAGGTGCACTAACCTCTTGTAGGGCAGAATTTTCCAAGCTTAAATTTCACTTTCCTTCCTTTTCTAGGCTGCCAAACACTTCCCCAAGATGAGTGGACAATTTTTAATGAAGGTGACTTAGGGTTTAGTAGTGGAATTTCATGGGAAATGGAAGTAATTAAAGGAAACTTTCATGGAGGGTTATGGAGGGGAGGTTCACGTTTTGAGGAAGAAGAAGAACTAGAAAATTGGTTTCTTAATTTGCCATTTTTCTCTTTTTAAAGAGTCTTTGTTGTGTTGTTGAATGGTGATTAGTGGAGGGCACTTAAATGACATCATGGTGATGTCATAATTAAGCATTTAAGTCATTTTCTTTTTCTTTCTTTTCTATTCATTTTTAATTTAATTTTTAGCAATATTTATTCATATTTTAGATCATAATAATTATTTACGTAACTGAACAAGTCGGCCAAAAATCGTCTCTGAAGGCGAAATGACCAAAATGCCCTCCGTTTGGCTTAACGGGTCAAAATTGTCTGTACCGATTGAAAAATTTTTCTAAGTATTTTCTTGGCATTCTAATGCCATAGGAACCTCAATGACCCTTCTCTGGAGTCCCAAAAATTATTTTATGAATTTTTCCCCGGGTCTAGGGCTCCTAGTTGCGAGAACCGCAACTTCCCTCTCGGTTACCCATCGCTTGGGCACCGGCTCGTTTAACTTGGTTGTATTTTATTTCTAAAATTTTTCCTAAATTTGTCTTATTAATATTTGAGTTATTTATGGTTCCTCACTTTAGTCTAATTATTTTTCCAGACGTTCTAGCTGTCCGGACCGACACCGGTCACCGGAACAGGAAAATGTATGGAATTGCTACAGTGAGGGTGTTACAATTCTTCCCCTCTAATTTAAATTTCGTCCTCGAAATTTGTTGGGTATTTTGGATTCTGAGATAATTCTTTTACCTGTCTATTGCTCCATCTGTCTACTTCTTTTATACATATGGTACTATTTAATTTTTTTTGAATCTATTATTATACACTTTGGCATATCATAAGGGAAGGATACTTTACCTCAAATTTACCTTTGGGGCTTCTTGCTCCTCTCTGACTTGGGTGACATTATTATTGTACTTGGTCCTTCCACGACCTCTGTTTGGGTCCATGGTAAATTTCTCTTAGGACAATCTTTCAGACGATGGTCTATGGGCCCACATCTATAACAGGCTCCAGTCAATCCCCTATATTCACCTTTATGCCACTTGTTACAATGGCCACATTTTCTTGCTAATCCTGGCGCACTCACTACTAATGTTTCTGGTTGATCTCTTCTGGGTATAGGCCTGGGTTTGGATCTCCTACTTTGATCAGATGTCTGACTTAACTGTTCTCTTGGCCTCTTATTACAAGACTGTCCAAATTTCCTCTTTTGCTGATCACCACTCCTCTTCTGTTCCTCTTCATGAACACAGCTAATATATTTCTTTCTGAACTCTATCAGAAAGAATTCCCAAGTTACGTCGGCTAGTTGCACTGCCTTGGTTACAACATCCCACCACCGATATGCAGCTTCTTGTAACAATGAAACTGCACACTCCAAACTTTGTTCTGGTGTGCAATGGAGCTGCTGCAAGACTCTTCTAGTTCTTTCTAACCAATACTCAGCAGCTGAAGAATCGTGTAACACCCTCCCGGTGGCAACAAGAATCGTGTAACACCCTCCTGGTGGCAACTCCGTACATTTTTCTGTTCCGGTGATCGGTGTCGGTCCGGACAGCTAGAACGTCCGGAAAAATATTTAAACTAAAGTCAGGAACCATAATTAACTCAAATATTAATAAGAAAAAATTTAGGAAAAATTTTAGAAATAAAATACAACCAAGTTAGACGAGCCGGTGCCCAAGCGATGGGTAACCAGAGGGAAGTTGCGGTTCTGCATAGCGAGAGCCTAGACAGGAAAAATTCATAAAATAATTTTTGGGACTCCAGAGAAGGGTCATTGAGGTTCCTATGGCATTAGAATGCCAAGAAAATACTTAGAAAAATTTTTCAATCGGTACAGATAATTTTGACCCGTTAAGCCAAACGGAGGGCATTTTGGTCATTTCGCCTTCAGAGGTGATTTTTGGCCGACTTGTCCAGTTAAGTAAATAATTATTATGATACAAAATGTGAATAAACATTACTAAAAATTAAATTGAAAATGAGTAGAGATGAAAAGAAAAGAAAATGAAAGAAAATACCTAATAATGACATCATATGATGTCATTAAATACCTATCCACCAATCACAATTTGTTAAACTCATTAAAAGAGATAAAAGTGACCAAAATTTTGAAAAAACAATCTGCATCTTCAACCTTTGGGCAGCCTAAAAAACGTTGAGAGAGAGAGAGAGAAGAGGTTCCACCATTAAAGCTCCCTTAAGCTTCATTTCCCACTTCAAACCACCTCAAAACCTTGTCCTCCCTTCACTAAAAATTTCCCTTACCACTAGAGCAAGACTTGGGCAGCAATTAGAAGAAGAGAAAGTGGAAGAAAGTGAGGTGTGAACAAGCTTAGAAAATCACCAAAGAGGTTAGTGTCATAACCTTTGCTTTTACATCTTTCTAATCATGAATTTGAGCTAAGTTAAGTTAAAAATTTGACAAAAATTGAATTAATGAAGCATGGTTATATTCCGTGAAGTTTTGGCAGCCTTGACATGAGTTAGGGTTAGGAGAAATCTTTGGTTTAAAGTGACATATTGCTGCCCCTCTTATAAATTATATGATTAGTATAGCAAATTAGGAGTGGGATGCATGAATTGGAGGCTTGGTCTATTAGGGTTAGGGTTTTGGACAGAAACTTGGACCTTGTTTAGGTAATGGTGAATGAACATTTTAATGGTCAATTAGTGACCATTTGAGGCAAGTTAATCATAATTTGAAGTGAGCTAATGCATGGCAAAGTGAAATGTGCAGGCTGCCTAGAGACAGCAGCAATGAGGCTGTGATTCCAGCCCACTTAGATAGCCATAACTTTGGCTGTGTAGGTCTAATTAGTGTTTGGCCAATTGGACATGAAACTAGGCTTATAATGGCACATTTTTGCTGAAGAAACCATGCCCAAAAGACCAAAGCAAGAGGACCAAAAGTTGGCCCCAATCCGGATACCCTGCAAACTGATTCTGCAGAATGACCAAATGAATAGTAACTGTTCATTTGGCCATAACTCACTGTAGAAATGGTCAATTGACCTAAAATTTTTACAGAAACAAGTTAAGACATAGAAAAACAACTTTCATGAAGAAACCTACCCCAAATTATGACCAAAACTTAATCAAAATGGCAGTCACATTCACTGTTCATGGTACTATAGATTTGGTAAATTCTGCAGAATTGAAATCCGGCCAGCTGTGGTTTTTGGACCATATCTGGAGCTACAAAACTCCAAATGGAGTGATTCAAAAAAATAAATTCAACTAGAAAAAATAAGGAACAACTTTCATGTTTACCGTTTCCTCAAATTTCCACTGTAACAGTCTCTAATAGAACAGTAAACTTATGGTACAAAAACTAAAAATTCTGCCACTTAGTGTTAGGCTTAGAAATCGTAATGGTGATCACTTCCAACAAGTTTTAAATGCAAAATGTGGTATGTTTGGAGTGTCAAAACCAATGTACCTATTTTCTATCCAAAAGTCAATATTTTTGTTGACCAATGAGGTGAATAGTGACACCAAAACTTGAAATTCAAATGTGAAATTAGAAATGCATTTAGGGGACTTTAAATTGCAATTGGCAATTAATACTAGCAAATGTAAAACTCAAAATGTGGGATCTTGGTGTAATTAGAATTAATATATCCATTAAGTATAAAAAGTCAACATTTTGTTGACTAGTAAAGTGAATAGTAATCAAAATGATTAGTAAATTAAGATGAAGACCTAGAACCAATTCTAAGCTTAAATGCTTAGAATTGTATGACAAATGTGGACTATGCATCCTAGTCAAAATTGTTAAAAAGAAATTAAGGCCATAAATTTGAAATCCATGAAATATTTATGGATTGCTTGAAACATGAAAAATAAGTCACCTAATTGATATGAATAGATAGTTAGGGCTTATATGCCCATCACAAATGGAATTCATAAAATATTAATAACTCAACTTGAAATATAAAATTTGCAATTACATAAGTAGATTCTTGAATGTATAAATGAGAAAAGGAAAAATGTTTTGAATACAATGGTACATGTGAACCATTGTTTAGAATTGTGATTAATATGAATAACATAAAGAATGAATAAATGAACCATATTAATGTATGAATGAGACATTAGTTCTCATTATTGTAGAAAGGAGAAGTATTTTGAGTACAATAGTATAAAAAGGATAATTGATGTGAATTGTGATCATATAAATGATCAACTGAATGTATGAATTATAATTGAAATTTATTATGAAATAATGAAGTCATAAAACACAATATATTAATGTTTAATGATATTATGTGCCCTTGTATTGCCTAGACATGTGTGTCAGATTGGATAGTTTGGCATGCCAATAGAGTATTGTTTTAGCAGTACTGCGAAAGGCTTTATGCCTGTATTCATGGCTTTATGCCCGTACTCATGGCTTTATGCCCGCATTCATGGCATTATGCCAACATTCATGGCTTCTACGCCCGATTATGTGTTATCATGGCTTTCTAGCCATACTGACTGCATACGTGGTTGACGTTCTGCGTCCCATGGTATGATGGCCCGAGGCACCAAGGTGTCCAGTGCCAACGACCCATTATCCAGTTTAGTCAGCCTGTCATAGGTTACTTGGGCAGTGAAATTTATTGAGATAAGTTAAGAATAATAGCAATTTAAAATATTAGAAATTAAATAAAATAAATGAGTAAGATGACCTAAAATAAATTAGAATAGTTATTTATTAGAAAGAATCGAAATGAACTGGACAGATATTAAAATTTACTTATTATGAGATAATCTGAGACAACCTAGCAAGTATTGGGAAAATGCTAAAAGATTAGCAAAGAAAATTATAAAATAAATAAATATTGCAAATGAGACTTATATAATAATATAAGCATAAATTTATTATTTTCAGATCATTTTTTTTTCTTGTACATTATTACTGTACATTGGCGAAATAAACGCTTCCAAAGAAGACTAAATTAGGATAAAACATATTAAATTTTAGAAACCGCATGTGAAGTATAAATAGATCTTAATTATTTGAATGATGTTTTATTTCTATCTTTATTTGTATATTATTTCCTTGTTCTATTATTGCACCACTAAGCAGCAATGCTTAGCGCGATGGATTTGTTTCCTCGCGCAGGTACTTTGACTAAGATTTTTGGAGTCCAGATTTGCAGAAGTGGTTGGAGTATTCAAGGTTGTCACCTCCTCAGCAATGCATGTAGATAGGGCCCATATAGATCATATTTTGTATTTAGTATAAAATGCTAGATATTGTATTATAATGTAGATTATGAGCAGGTAATTAATAGAAATGTAATGTAATTTAATAAATTAGCTCTTTCATATGTAATTAGTTTATACATCATGTAAATTATGAAATTTTGTAATTATTTTGTAAATTATGTAAATTAAGGAAATTTGAAAATTTTGCTCATTGAATTTGAGAATGTTTACATATGAATTGAGTATGAATGAAAATGTATGGAAATGATTATGAAATTGAAATGTATGGATGAGATTTGAAATATGAGAAAATTATGAGAATGATTGATGAGATAATTATGATTAGCATGGATAAGATTTTATTTTGGAAATATTATTGAAATTTTCAAACAGGTAAATAGTAAAATACGTCAACTGGTAATAAAATAGGGGAAACTCATTGGTTTCTTCCGAAAAATAATTAATATTAAAATATAATGAGATCAAATTATGAAAGGAATAAAGTAAGATAAGATAGGGTGCTCCAGCACCAAATGTAGCACACTTTGCTCGGCTACACTGTAGTCGGGTGAGGGGTGTTACAAATCGTCTTCCTTTCTACCATTAAAATCTACAGCTCCATACTTCCTAATTTTTCCTAGAGGAGATTTTCATTTGGCGGTGGTGGAATAACTTGATCATCTGTTGAAAGAATTCAGTCATCTGCTCAAACAAGGCCTGTTGGGGTTGTACAGGCACCTCTTGCACTGGTGGAGCAGGATTTCCCCGATTTCCAATATCACTCCCAGTCGGGATACGGCTTACTACTTCTTCTTCTATTGCCCTCTGCGATTCTGAGTCCATACCTTAACCTAAAATAACCACAAAAATAGATCTGCATTAGTGTCACCTCGACTCATGTGAATGCAATGCATGTCATGCACACAATCTTATTTTATCTATCTATGCCTAGGAACGCCTAAACCGCGCTCTGATACCAATAAATGTAACACCCCTCACCCGACTACAGTATAGCCGAGCAAAGTGTACTACATTCGGTGCCGGAGTACTCTATCTTATCTTTATTCCTTTCATAATTTGATCTCATTATATTTTAATATTAATTATTTTTTGATGGAGAAACCAGCGGAGTTTCCCCTATTTTATTACCAGTTGACGTATTTTACTATTTACCTGTTTGAAAATTTCAATAATATTTTACAAATAAAATCTCGTCAATTATTTTCATAACCATCTCATTCATATATCTCAATTTCATATTCATTTCCATGCATTATCTATATATTTCAAATCTGTCTTCGAATCCATACAATCTCATTCATGCTCAAATCACATAAGTAAAATTTTCAAATTTCTTTAATTTACATAATTTACGTGATATATAAATTAATTACATATGAAAAAGCTAATTAATTAATTTACATCGCATTCCTATTAATTACCTGTTCATAATATACATTACAATACAATATCTAAGCATTTTATACAAAATACAAAATATTATCTATATGGGCCCTATCTACATGCATTGCTGAGGAGGTGACAACCTTAAATACTTCAGACACTTCTGCAGATCAGAACTCCAAAATCTCTGTTTAATATCTTTATCTGCGCTTTACCTTCAGTACCTGCGCGAGGAAACAATTCCATCGCGCTAAGCATTGCTGCTTAGTGGTGCTATAATATAACAAGGAAATAATATACAAATAAAGAAAGAACGAAGCATAATTTGAATATTTAAGAATCAATTTAATTTAAAACAATGTATCTAATATTAATTATTTTTTTGGTTCTAATTTTTTTCGCTTTGGAAGCGTTTAATTCCTAAATTCATAGTGATAATGTGCAATATACAGAATTAATAAAAATACTCAGTTTATATTCATATGGCAATAGAAGGTACTTCTAAATTATTTAGTTAAGTTATACCTATTTTTGCAACTCTTTTATCATTTTACTTAAAAATTTTTATGTGGTTTGGATCATTTCATAATTGTAACTAATTCTTTTGAAGCCTTATTAACTCATTTATTTGATTTCTAATATTTTTAATTACTAATAGTCTTAATTTATTTCAATAAATTACACTGCCCAAGTAACCTACGACAGGCTAACTAAACTGGATAACGGGTCGTTGGCACTGGACACCGCGGTGCCTCGGGCCGTCATACTATGGGACGCAGAACGTCAACCACGTATGCAGTCAGTATGGCTAAAAAACCATGATAACACATAGTGGGGCATAAAAGCCATGAATGTTGGCATAAAGCCATGAATGCGAGCGTATAGCCATGAATACGGGCACAAAGCCATGAATACAAGCATAAAGCCTTTCACAGTACTGCTAAAACAATACCCTATTGGCATGCCAAACTATCCAATCTGACACACATGTCTAGGTAATACAAGGGCACCTAATATCATTAAATATTAATATATTGTGTTTTATGACTTTATTATTTCATGATAAATTTCGATTATAATTCATACATTCATTTGATCATTTATATGATCACAATTCACATCAATTATCCTTTTATACCATTTTACTCAAAATACTCCTCCTCTCTACAATAATGAGAACTAATGTCTCATTTATACATTAATATGGTTTATTTATTTATTCATTATGTTATTCATATTTATCACAATTCTAAACAATGGTTCACATGTACCATTATATTCAAAACATTTTTTTCCTTTCTCATTTATACATTCAAGAATCTACTTATGTATATATAAATTTTATATTTCAAGTTGAGTTACTAATATTTTATGAATTCCATTTGTGATGGGCATATAAGCTCTAACTATCTATTCACATCAATTAAGTGACTTATTTTTTTCATGTTTCAAGTAATCCATGAATATTTCATGGATTTCAAATTTGTGGCCTTAATTTCTTTTTAACAATTTTGACTAGGATGCATAGTCCACATTTGTCATACAATTCTAAGCATTTAAGCTTAGAATTGGTTCTAGGTCTTCATCTTAATTTACTAATCATTTTGATTACTATTCACCTTACTAGTCAACCCAAAATGTTGACCTTTTTATACTTAATGGATATATTAATTCTAATTACACCAAGATCCCACATTTTTAGTTTTACATTTGCTAGTATTAATTGCCAATTGCAATTTAAAGTCCCCTAGATGCATTTCTAATTTCAAATTTTGAATTTTCAAGTTTTGGTGTCACTATTCACCTTATTGGTCAACAAAAATATTGACTTTTGGATAGAAAATAGGTACATTGGTTTTGACACTCCAAACATACCACATTTTGCATTTAAAACTTGTTGGAAGTGATCACCATTACCATTTCTAAGCCTAACACTAAGTGGCAGAATTTTCAGTTTTTGTACCATAAGTTTACTGTTCTATTAGGGACTGTTACAGTGGAAATTTGAGGAAATGGTAAATGAAAGTTGTTCCTTATTTTGTCTAGTTGAATTTCTTTTTTTGAATCACTCCATTTGGAGTTTTGTAGCTCCAGATATGGTCCAAAAACCACAGCTGGCCGGATTTCAATTCTGCAGAATTTACCAAATCTACAGTACCATGAACAGTTATTGTGACTGCTATTTGGTTTAGGTTCTGGTCATAATTTGGGGTAGGTTTCTTCATGAAAGTTGTTTGTCTAGGTCTTAACTTGTTGCTGTAAAAATTTCAGGTCAATCCATTTCTACAGTGAGTTATGGCCTGCAGGTGCTGGTTGCAGGGTATCCAGATTAGAGCCAACTTTTGGTCCACTTGATTTGGTCTTTTGGGCATGGTTTCTTCAGCAAAAATGTGCCATTATAAGCCTAGTTTCATGTCCAATTGGCCAAACACCAATTGAACCTACACAACCAAAGTTATGGCTATCTAAGTGGGCTGGAATCTCAGACACCATGCTGCACTCTCTAGGCAGTATACTCATTCACTTTGCCATGCTATATTTCAGTCCCAATTATGGTCAAATTTCCTCAAATGGTCACTAATTGACCACTAGAATGTTCTTTAACAATTTCATAAGCCAAGTCCAATTTTTCACTCCTAAACCCTAGCTCAAATTCAAGGGTTACACCAATTACCTTAGTTAGCATACCAATTCATTATACTTGTGTATATGTACCTTAAACATCATTTCTAGTCCACTCTAAGTCCAACAAAACACTCATTCCTATTCCTTCAATAGGGCTGCCGAAATTCATGGTAGGCATACACTCAAATTTGGTTCATTTAATTCACAAATTCATATTGATTTCAAGTCTCTAACATAGAAAATAAGGGTTTTAAGTAGATAGGTGCACTAACCTCTTGTAGGGCAGAATTTTCCAAGCTTAAATTTCACTTTCCTTCCTTTTCTAGGCTGCCAAACACTTCCCCAAGATGAGTGGACAAGTATTAATGAAGGTGACTTAGGGTTTAGTTGTTGAATTTCATGGGAAATGGAAGTAATTAAAGGAAACTTTCATGGAGGGTTATGGAGGGGAGGTTCACGTTTTGAGGAAGAAGAAGAACCAGAAAATTGGTTTCTTAATTTGCCATTTTTCTCTTTTTAAAGAGTCTTTGTTGTGTTGTTGAATGGTGATTAGTGGAGGGCACTTAAATGACATCATGGTGATGTCATAATTAAGCATTTAAGTCATTTTCTTTTTCTTTCTTTTCTATTCATTTTTAATTTAATTTTTAGCAATATTTATTCATATTTTAGATCATAATAATTATTTACTTAACTGGACAAGTCGGCCAAAAATCGTCTCTGAAGGCGAAATGACCAAAATGCCCTCCGTTTGGCTTAACGGGTCAAAATTGTCTGTACCGATTGAAAAATTTTTCTAAGTATTTTCTTGGCATTCTAATGCCATAGGAACCTCAATGACCCTTCTCTGGAGTCCCAAAAATTATTTTATGAATTTTTCCCCTGGTCTAGGGCTCCTAGTTGCGAGAACCGCAACTTCCCTCTGGGTTACCCATCGCTTGGGCACCGGCTCGTTTAACTTGGTTGTATTTTATTTCTAAAATTTTTCCTAAATTTTTCTTATTAATATTTGAGTTATTTATGGTTCCTCACTTTAGTCTAATTATTTTTTCAGACATTCTAGCTATCCGGACCGACACCGGTCACCGAAACAGTAAAATGTATGGAATTGCTACAGTGAGGGTGTTACACCTCTCCTAGGTGTAAACTGTGGTCTGGGCCCCTGAGACTGACCCTGACCCTGTGGTGGTCCTGAACTCTGAGTAGGAGGACCTTTACTCTTCTTGCTGGGAGCAGAGAATGCACTGGACTGACCCGGACCTCTCCTCTGCTGTCTTTCCCTTCTATTTTGCTCATTGATTCTAACCTTTTCCCCTTTTGATGCAACATCCAGTTTAGAAAAATCTGTAATCTCCACTGTTGTGATCATGACTTTGATGTTGTCATTGAGCCCTTCCTCAAACCGTCTGCACCTCTCTGCCTCGGTAGGGACTATCTCTCTCCCATACCGGCTCAGTCTGACAAACTCACGCTCATACTCAGCCACTGACAACTGTCTCTGTCTCAGACAGATAAATTCCCTTCTTCTCTCCTCTAAATACACTTTGCTAATGTATTTCTTCCTGAACTCTGCAAGGAAGAATTCCCAGGTGATCCGTTCAGATTGCACCTCACTGGTTACTGTGTCCCACCACTGATATGCGTCATCCTGAAGTAGGGACACAGCACCCACTAGGTTCTGCTCAGGGGTGCAGTTCAGCTGCTTTAGTACTCTAATGGTTTTGTCCAACAAATTTTCTGCAGCCATGGGATCATCCTCCCTTTTTCCAAAGAAGTCTACAGCCCCATGTTTTCGCAATTTCTCCAAATGGGACTTCTGTGGGGCTGGTGGAGGTTGTGGCTGTGGTTGTGGTGGTGGAATTGCCCCCATCATTTGCCGATAGAATTCCATCATTTGCTGGAATAGAGTAAACTGAGGTTGAGCAGGTGCCTCAGCTGCTGGTGGAGCAGATTCTCCCCTGCCCCCAGACTCAGCCCTTAGTGGAGCATGACTCTCCATCTCTTCATCAACTGCTCTTTGCGAAGCAGGATCCATGTCCTATTCAAAATAAGAAGACAAACAGACTGCATCAGTGTCACCTCAACATTTACAAATGCAATGCAATGGTATGTACTCTATCTAGGCTCAGAAACGCCTAAACCAGGCTCTAATACCACTAAATGTGACACCCCTTACCCATCTACAGTGTAGCCGAGCAAGTTATACCACTCAGTGTGTCGGAACATCAATTCATGTTTCAATTTCAATTAATCCCTTTTTATTCTTTTATTCACAATTTTTGATAAATCTAAATTTTTCTGCAAATTTTATAGAAAATCCGGCAGAGTGCCGGCTATAATTTGGAAAACAGTTCTTCTGCACCTGTTTAAAAACACTTCCAATATAATTAAAATCCCAATCTCAATCAACCACCAACATTTTTCAACCATTTCTCAAATCAATTCAATATCTCAAAATTTACAATCATCTCATATCACACCAAATTCCATGAGAAATACTCATATTTATTTCTGAACACAGTTCATAGATAATTACAGCAAAAATATAATTACATGAGTTTATAATGTATATAACAAGAGTTTACGAAATACAAAATATCAAAATATCAAAATATCTCAGATGGCCTAATATCCTACCAAATGCACTGCAATGTCAGGTGACTCTAAACTCTGAGTGCAGATATGATGGCTCACCCAGTATGCGGCTCTTTGGACTCCCGGCTAAGTCTCGATTACTGCGGCGTGGCAAAAGCGACGCGCTAAGCAATTCTGCTTAGTGGTGATAATATAAAAATAAAATAAAATATAAAATAAATTATGCAGAATGTATGTTTACATTTCTGGGTAGACTTAGTTTCTAATATTTGTTGCAGTGTTATTCGATTTAAGTTAGGTAAGATTTATTAACATTGCTCGAGTAACCTAATTTAGTCAATCGGATCGACAAGCGGTAGCGCTTCGGGTACTAAGTACCTCGGACCATAACACCATCGGTCACATTGTGTCTCGGTGTGCAGCGAGCGACTAATAAGCTGTAATAATTATCAGGGATTAAACCCAAGTATAACAACTCAATATCATAGCCAAAGGCTATTATGTCACAGAATGGCATGGGAAGCCATGAAATACATAATGGCATGAAGCCATACGCAGTACTGCTAACAGAACCCTATTGGCATGCCAACCTATCCAACCCAATCACATTAGGTCTACTAGGGCATTTAGCACTTTTCATTTATGTAATTCTTTGAAATTGAATTTTTATGATTACTATTCACTTCATTGGTCAACTAAAATGTTGACTTTTGCATTGGCAATAGGTAAATTAGTTTAAATATCATCAACATACCACATTTTGCATTTTTAACTTGTTGGTATTGGTTGCCAATACCATCTCTAAGCTTAATGATGATTAGACAAAAATTTCAGTTTTCATGCTTTGTCTTTACTGTTCCATTAGTCATCTTTGCAGTGGAATTCTGGAAAAGTGATCAACATGAAAGTTGTTCCTTATTTTGTCTAGATGAATTTCTTTTTTTGAATCACTCCATTTGAAGTTTTGTAGCTCAAGTTATGACCTAAATACCATAACTGGCCGGATTGGGCAGATTCCAAAATTCTGGGCAAAACTAATTCTGCCAGATTTGGTGACTCAAGTTTGGTTGGTAATTTGACTAGGTTATGGTCATAATTTGGGTCAGGTTTCTTCATGAAAGTTGTTGGTCTATATGTCACCTTGTTTTTGGAAAAATTTCAGGTCAATTGGACCTTTCTACATTGAGTTATGGCCAAATGACCAAACACTGTTTATTTGGTCATTTTGCCCAGGCAGAGTGTAGGTCACCCGGATTAGAGCAAACTTTTGGGCAAGTTGGTTTGGTTTTCTGGGCATGGTTTCTTCATAAAAGTTGTGCCATTATGTGTCTAGTTTCATGTCCTGGCCAAACACCAATTGAACCTTTACAATTCAAGTTATGGCTGTCTAAACAGTGGACTCATGACCAAACTGCGCAGTCACACAAGCGACCACTCCAACCTCAAATCCCACAACCCAATTCACTTCATTGCTGGTTCAAACCAAACCAAATGGTCACTAATTGACTATTAAAACCTACTTCCATCATCACAAGATCAAATCTCATTCTTCAACTCAAAACCTAACTCAACAATTCAAAATCATGCATTTTCACTTTATTTCATCAATCTACTTAGTAAATACATACTGTGGGCAGCCCTAATACCCTTTTATCTTCATTAAACTCAACACCATCAAACCCTAACCATGGCTGCCAAAAATAAGGGATGGCATACCAATGTCTTTCATCAAGTTTCTTTGTCATTTAATCACCAATATAGTGCTTAAACATGAAATTGAATTGAAATTTAAGGTTTTGGTCACTAACCTCTTATGGAGTGAGATTTCTCACTTGCTAGGGTTTCTCTTTTCCTTTTTTTTTTTTGCTCCCAAAAGACTTGCCAAGAGGTAAGAACACTTTTTTGTGTTGCTAGGTTATGATTTTGTTGGGTAGAAATTGGTGAATCAAGCTTTGAAAAGCTTGAATATGCTTAGCTATGGAAGAGGTGGGTGACGGCAAGGAAGGTGGGAGAAGCTTTCTGATTTTTTTTCTTCATTTTCCAGCCCATTAAGTCTCTTTTAAATTAGCTTAGGCCATGTGTCAACCTTGGATTGGTTGGGAGAATTTTAATGACATCATGATGATGTCATTATTCCATTTTCTTTCAATTTCTCACCATTTCTTGTCTATTTAATTTCAATTAAATTTTTAACAACATTAATTCATATTTTATGTCACATAATTCATTTACATAAATGGACAAGTTGGTCAAAAATCATCTCTGAAGACGAAATGACCAAAATTCCCTCTGTTTGGCTTAACTTACCCTTTCTTCCAAACCTCAGTATTTTCTTCCATGGTGAGACTTTGAGAAACACTTTATCACCAACTGTATATTCTATCTCTTTTCTCTTCAGGTCGGCATAAGACTTCTGTCTATCGGAGGCAATCTTCAGGTTAGCTTTGATTATTTTCACTTTTTCCTCAATCTGTTTCACCAGGTCTGGCCCTACCAGCTTATCTTCGCCCAATTCAGTCCAGCACACTGGAGTTCTACATTTCCTCCCATACAGTGCTTCATACGGGGCCATTTGGATGCTAGCTTGATAGCTATTATTGTAAGCAAATTCTGCCAGTGGAAGATATCTATCCCAACTTCCCTCAAACTCAATGACACAACTCCTCAGCATATCCTCAAGGACCTGACATATATTTCATGTTATTATTATCATTTCAGTTCAATATTTGTATTAGTTCAATTGGTTTGATTGTTTACAGATTACTCTTTACGATTGCCCATCCGTGCGAGGATGGAAAGTCATCTTTGAAATGGAGTTGTGTACCCAAGGATTCATGCAACTTCTTCCAGAATCTTGATGTAAACCTTGGGTCTCGGTCAGATATGATAGAAAGTGGGATTTCATGCAGTCTAACTATCTCACTGATATACAATTCTACTAGCTTCTCCAATGTGTAGTCAGTCCTAACTGGCAGAAAATGTGCTGACTTTGTCAATCTATCCACTATCACCCATACTGCATCATGCTTCCTTTGGGTGACGGGTAGACCACTAACAAAATCCATAGTGACCCGGTCCCATTTCCATTCAGGTATGTTTATAGGCTGTAACAAACCCGATGGAACTTGATGTTCTGCCTTAACTTGCTGACATGTCAAACACTTAGTCACATAGTCAGCTATATCCCTCTTCATACCAGGCCACCAATAATGAGGCTTCAAATCATTATACATTTTTGTGCTCCCTGGGTGCATAGCATAAACACTGGAATGTGCCTCTTTCAGAATACTGGCTTTCAATTCCCCATTATCTGGTACACATACTCGTCCTTTGTAGTACAGACACCCATCTGCTTTCACCTCATAGTCAGTTGCTTTTCCCTCTAAGATTTTGCTCATAATAGCCATTAATTTTCATCTGCCTCTTGCCCATCTAAAATCTGCTGTAGCAGGTTTGGCCTCACTTACAACTCAGCCAAAATAGTTCCATCTCGAACTAAAGATAGACGGGCATTCAATGATCTCAAAGCTGTGATGGATTTTCTGCTCAAAGCATCAGCAACTACATTTGCCTTCCCAGGATGGTAGTCAATTACACAATCATAGTCCTTCAGGAACTCAATCCATCGCCTTTGTCTAAGGTTGAGCTCCTTCTGGGTTGGCAAATATTTTAGACTCTTGTGGTCTGTATAGATGTAGCATTTTTCACCATATAAATAATGCCTCCATATCTTCAGTGCAAAGATGATTGCTGCAAGTTCTAGATCATGGGTAGGGTAATTCTGTTCATGTGGCCTCAGCTGCCTAGAAGCATAGGCGACCACTTTCCCTTCTTGCATCAATACACACCCTAGCCCATTATGCGAGGCATCACTATAGACCACAAAATCTTTTCTCGACATTGTGTGTGCTGGTGCTTCTGTCAACATAGCCTTTAGCCTCTCAAAACTAGCTTGGCACTTGTTGTTCCAGCCAAATTTCACATTCTTATGCAACAACTTGGTCATTGGAGCAGCTATAAGAGAGAACCCCTTCACAAATCTTCTGTAATACCTAGCTAGCCCCAAGAAACTTCTGACCTCAGTTGTATTTCTAGGAGGCTTCCATTCCATCACTGCTTCTATCTTTTTGGGATCTACTCTAATCCCCTCAGCTGACACTATGTGTCCAAGAAAGGAGATCTCACTCATCCAGAAATCACACTTGGACAACTTAGCATACAGCTTCTTTTCTCGCAGGGTTTGCAGAACAATCCTCAAATATTCATCATGTTCTTCCCTGGTCTTGGAATACACCATAATATCATCAATAAAGACCACAACAAACCGATCTAAGTATGGATGGAAGATACGGTTCATAAGGTCCATAAATGCTGCTGGTGCATTTGTTAACCCAAATGGCATCACTAGAAATTCATAGTGCCTATACCGGGTTCTGAATGCAGTTTTTGACACATCTGCATCCTTTACCCTCAACTGATGATACCCTGATCTGAGATCAATTTTTGAAAATACACCGGCTCCCTTCAACTGATCAAACAAATCGTCAATTCTGGGCAATGGATATTTATTCTTCACAGTTACTTTATTCAACTGCTGGTAATCAATACACAATCTCAAGGTTCCATCCTTCTTCTTCACAAATAGCACCGGAGCTCCCCATGGTGACACACTGGGGCGTATGAACCCCTTATCAAGCAATTCTTGCAACTGAATTTTCAACTCCCTCAATTCAGTGGGTGCCATCCTATAAGGAGCAATAGAAATGGGTGTTGTACCCGGCATTACCTCAATAGCAAACTCGACTTCCCTTTCTGGTGGTAAACTAGGCAACTCCTCAGGAAACACATCTGGGAAATCTCTTACTGTGGGTATATCACACAAGTTTGGCTTAGCTTGCCTAGTATCAACCACGTGTGCTAGGTAAGCTTCACAGCCTTTTCTCATCAATCTTCTTGCAACTGTGGCTGAGATAACATTGGACAGGAAATCTGTCCTTTCACCCACAACAGTGATCTCATTACCCTCAGAAGTTTTCAGAGAAATCCTCTTTAATTTACAATCAACTATTGCCTGATGACGTGACAACCAGTCCATTCCCAAAATCATGTCAAACTCGTGGAAGGGCAATTCAATTAAGTCTGTCGAGAATTCATGCCCCTGAATCCTCAACGGGCAACCTTTATACACCTTATTCACTACCACACTGTGGCCTAGTGGATTTGTGACCAGAATGTCTTGATCACTCTCCTCTACTGAAACTCCCCTCTCTATGGGTAGTTTGATGCAAATGTAGGAATGAGTGGATCCTGGATCCACCAATGCATGTACAGAAGTGTTGTAGAGGGAAAACGTACCCCTAATGACATCCGGGGCATCTTGCTCCTCCTGAGCTCTGATGGCATAAGCCCTGGCTGGTATTCTAGTGTCTGGCCTCTCAGCTGACTCAGATGCAGTCCTCAGTGATGGACCAGCTGTCTCAGGTTTACCAGGTTTCCTACCCCTTTGTGGTGCAGGAGTAGGCCTGTCAGTTTGTGTTGGGGCAACAGTAGTAGTCCTCTTCGGACAATTCTTGATCTGGTGTTCTGTCGATCCACACCGTAAGCATGCACCGGTCACTCACCAACACTCCCCCTTATGCCACTTCTGACAGTATTGACAAGCAGAAGATGCAGGGGCTGGTCCCCTAAACACTGTCCCTGGAGAGCTGCCCATTGATGGTATGGACTGACCTCTCCTAGGTGTAAACTATGGTCTGGGCCCCTAAGACTGACCCTGACCCTGTGGTGGTCCTGAACTCTGAGCAGGAGGACCTTTACTCTTCTTGCTGGGAGCAGAGAATGCACTGGACTTGTAACACCCCTCATCCGACTACAATGTAGCCGAGTAAGGCATGCTACAATCGGTGCCGGAGCACCCTATCTTATCTTACTTTATTCCTTTCATAATTTGATCTCGTTATATTTTAATATTAATTATTTTTTTTCGATGGAGAAACCAGCGGAGTTTCCCCTATTTTATTACCAGTTGACGTATTTTACTATTTACCTGTTTGAAAATTTCAATAATGTTTTACAAATAGAATCTCAATAATTATTTTCATAACCATCTCATAATTCACATCTCATTCATATATCTCAATTTCATATTCATTTCCATGCATTATCTATATATTTCAAATCTGTTTTCGAATCCATACAATCTCATTCATACTCAAATCACATAAGTAAAATTTTCAAATTTCTTTAATTTACATATTAAAATACTTACTTTGAGTAGCTCCCATAATTCATAGGTTAATTACATGAGTTTATTTTGTTACAAGATATACAAATAATTTACAATGTGCTAGGAATGAACAATATACATAACATGTATAAAATGAGCCCTATCTACATGCATTGCTGAGGAGGTGACAATCTTGAACTCTTCTAACACTTCTGCAGATCTGGACTCCAAAAATCTCGATTGATACCATCTGTTTTTACCTTCAAGACTACATGAGGAAGCAATTCCATCACGATAAGCATTTCTGCTTAGTGGTGCAATAATATAACAAGAAATAATATATACAAATAAAGAAAGAACAGAGCATAATTTGAATGCTTAAGAATCAATTTAATTTAATACAATGTGTCTAATGTTAATTATCTTTTGTTCTCATTTGTTTCGCTTTGGAAGCGTTTAATTCCGAAATTCACAGTGATAATGTACGATATACAGAATTAATAAAAATACTCAATTTATATTCATATGGCAATAGAAGGTACATTTAAAATATTTAGTTAAGTTATACCTATTTTTGCAACTCCCTTATCATTTTACTTAACAATTTTTATGTGGTTTGGATCATTTCATAATTGTAACTAATTCTTTTGAAGTCTTATTAGCTCATTTATTTGATCTCTAATGTTTTTAATTACTAATAGTCTTAATTTATTTCAATAAATTACACTACCCAAGTGACCTACGACAGGCTGACTAAACTGGATAACGGGTCGTTGGCACTGGACACCGCGTGTTCGTCGTCATACCATGGGACGCAGAACGCCAACCATGTATGCGCAAGATGGCTAAAAAGCCATGATATCACATAATCGGGCATAAAAGCCATGAATACGGGCATAAAAGCCATGAATACGGGCATAAAGCCATGAATACAGGCATAAAGCCTTTCGCAGTACTGCTAAAATAATACCCTATTGGCATGCCAAACTATCCAATCTGACACACATGTCTAGGCAATACAAGGGCATATAATATCATCAAATATTAATATGTTGTGTTTTATGTCTTTATTATTTCACGATAAATTTCATAATTTGTACATTGATCATAATATTCATACATTCCTTACATCATTCCTATTGATCACAATTCACAATAATGGTATTCATATACCATTGTACTCAAAATATTTCTCCTCTCTACAATAATGAGAACTAATGTCTCATTCATACATTAATATGGTTCATTTATTCATTCATTATGTTATTCATATTGATCACAATTCTAAACAATGGTTCACATGTACCATTGTATTCAAAACATTTTTCTTTTCTCATTTACACATTCAAGAATCTATTTATGTAATTACAAATTTTATATTTCAAGTCTTGGTGTCACTATTCACTTCATTGGTCAACATTATTCATTTCATTGGTCAACAAAAAAAGTTGACTTTTGCATAGAAAGTAGGTACATTGACTTTGGCACTTCAAATATACCACATTTTTCATTTAAAACTTGTTGGCATTGAGCACCCATACCATTTCTAAGCTTAAACCAAGAGAAGCAAAATTTTCAATTTTTGTAACTCAATTTTACTATTCCATTGGGCACTGTTTCAGTAAGAATTTGAGGAAATGGTAAACATGAAAGTTGTTCCTTATTTTGTCTAGTTAAATTTCCTTTTTTGAATCACTCCATTTGGAGTTTTGTAGCTCAAGTTATGGCCAAAATAAGTTTATTGTTCACGTGCACTGTTCATGCTGAGATTTTGGGTCTGGCAGATTTTTGGTCCAACTTTGGTCAGTAATTTGATCAAGTTCAGTTCATAATTTGGTCTAACTTTATTCTTACGAAATGTTCTACCATACCTTAGGTTTCCATCGGTTCAAGAATCGCCTAAATCCGAGTTTTCTAGAGAGAGTTATAGCCATCCAAACATTACTGCTCAAGTGAAAATCTGCAGAGTTGCAAGTTTGATAACTTAACTTTGTCCAATAATTTGAATGGGTTAATGGCATAATTTGGGGTAATTTTCTTCATGAAAGTTGTTTGTTTATATCTTATCTTGTTGCTGTAAAAATTTCAGGTCAATTTGACCATTCTACAGTGAGTTATGGCCAAATGAACAGTTACTGTTCATTTGGTCATTTCTGCAGGTGCTGGTTGCAGGGTATCCGGATTGGGGCCAACTTTTGGTCCACTTACTTTCGTCTTTTGGGCATGGTTTCTTCAGCAAAAATGTGCCATTATAAGCCTAGTTTCATGTCCAATTGGCCAAACACCAATTGAACCAACACAGCCCAAGATATGGCAGTCCAAGTGGACTGAAATTTGATCACCTCTTTGCACTCATGGGGCAGCCTGCCCATTCCACTTTGCCATGCAATAATTCACTCCTAATTATGGTCAACTTACCTAAAATGGTCACTAATTGACCATTAAAATGTTCTCTAACAATTTCCCAAGCTAAATCCAAGTTTCACTCCCAAACCCTAGCTCATTATCAAGGATTACACCAATTACCTTAGTTAGCACACCAATTCATTATACATATATATATATATATATACCTTAAACATCATCTTTAGTCCACTCTAAGTCCATCAAAAACACTTAATCTTGTTCCTCCCTAGGGCTGCCAAAATTCATTGTATACATACACATAAATTCCATTCATTTAATTCACAAATTCTTGCTTATTTTAGGTCTCTAATCATGGAAAGAGAAAGATGTATGCATAATAGGCACTAACCTCTTTAATGGCAGAATTTTCCAAGATTAAACTTCACTTTCCTTCGCTTTCTAGGCTGCCAAACACTTCCCTAAGAGGTATGGACAAGTTTTAATGAAAGGTGTCTAGGGTTTAGTAGTGAAAATTCATGGGAAATGGAGGAAATAAAAGAAAATTTTTATGGAGGGAGGAAGAAGAGAAACTCACGTTTTTGGCTGAAGAGAAGGCAGCTGGTATTTTAATTCCTTTGGCCATGTTTATCTCTTTTATTTGTTAATTAATAGGTTGTTTAAATATGATTGGTTAGAACTTTTAAATGACATCATAAAGATGTCATAATGGGCCTTTTTCCTCATTTTCTTTTCCTTTCTTCACTACTCATTTTCAATTTAATTTCTAGTAATGTTTATTCATATTTTATGTCATATTAATTATTTACTCAACTGGACAAGTCGGCCAAAAATCACCTCTGAAGGCGAAATGACCAAAATGCCCTCCGTTTGGCTTAACGGGTCAAAATTGTCTGTACCGATTGAAAAATTTTTCTAAATATTTTTTTGGCATTCTAATGCCATAGGAACCTCAATGACCCTTCTCTGGAGTCTCAAAAATTATTTTATAATTTTTTCCCTGGGTCTAGGGCTCCTCGTTGCGAGAACCGCAACTTCCCTCTGGTTACCCATCGCTTGGGCACCGGCTCATTTAACTTGGTTGTATTTTATTTCTAAAATTTTTCCTAAATTTATCTTATTAATATTTGAGTTAATTATGGTTCCTGACTTTAGTTTAAATATTTTCCGGACGTTCTAGCTGTCCGGACCGACACCGGTCACCGGAACAGTAGAATGTACGGAGTTGCTACCGGGAGGGTGTTACAGGACTGACCCGGACCTCTCCTCTGCTGTCTTTCCCTTCTATTTTGCTCATTGATTCTAACCCTTTCCACTTTTGATGCAGCATCCACCAGTTTAGAAAAATCCATAATCTCCAGTGCTGTGATCATGACTTTGATGTTGTCATTGAGCCCTTCCTCAAATCGTCTGCACCTCTCTGCCTCGGTAGGGACTATCTCTCTCCCATACCGGCTCAGTCTGACAAACTCACGCTCATACTCAGCCACTGACAACTGTCTCTGTCTTAGACTGATAAATTCCCTTCTTCTCTCCTCTAAATACACTTTGTTAATGTATTTCTTCCTGAACTTTGCAAGGAAGAATTCCCAGGTGATCCATTCAGATTGCACCTCACTGGTTACTGTGTCCCACCACTGATATGCGTCATCCTGAAGTAGGGACACAGCACCCACCAGGTTCTGCTCAGGGGTGCAGTTCAGCTGCTTCAGTACTCTGATGGTTCTGTCCAACCAATTTTCTGCAGCCATGGGATCATCCTCCCTTTTTCCAAAGAAGTCTACAGCCCCATGTTTTCGCAATTTCTCCAAATGGGACTTCTGTGGGGCTGGTGGAGGTTGTGGTTGTGGTTGTGGTGGTGAAATTGCCCCCATCATTTGCTGGAATAGAGCAAACTGAGGTTGAGCAGATGCCTTAGCTGCTGGTGGAGCAGATTCTCCCCTGCCCCCAGACTCAGCCCTTGGTGGAGCATGACTCTCCACCTCTTCATCAACTGCTCTTTGCGAAGCAGGATCCATGTCCTATTCAAAATAAGAAGACAAACAGACTGCATCAGTGTCACCTCAACATTTACAAATGCAATGCAATGGTATGTACTCTATCTAGGCCCAGAAACGCCTAAACCAGGCTCTAATACCACTAAATGTGACACCCCTTACCCGTCTACAGTGTAACCGAGCAAGTTATGCCACTCAGTGTGTCGGAACATCAATTCATGTTTCAATTTCAATTAATCCCTTTTTATTCTTTTATTTACAATTTTTGATAAATCTAAATTTTTCTGCAAATTTTATAGAAAATCCGGCAGAGTGCCGGCTATAATTTGGAAAACAGTTCTTCTGCACCTGTTTAAAAACATTTCCAATATAATTAAAATCCCAATCTCAATCAACCACCAACATTTTTCAACCATTTCTCATATCAATTCAATATCTCAAAATTTACAATCATCTCATATCACACCAAATTCCATGAGAAATACTCATATTTATTTCTGAACACAGTTCATAGATAATTACAGCAAAAATATAATTACATGAGTTTATAATGTACATAACAAGAGTTTACGAAATACAAAATATCAAAATATCAAAATATCTCAGATGGCCTAATATCCTACCAAATGCACTGCAATGTGAGGTGACTCTGAACTCTGAGTGCAGATATGATGGCTCACCCAGTATGCGGCCTACTGGACTCCCCAGCTAAGTCTCCAGTACCTGCGTGTGGCAAAAGCGACGCGCTAAGCAATTCTGCTTAGTGGTGACAATATAAAAAAAATATAAAATATAAAATAAATTATGCAGAATGTATGTTTACATTTCTGGGTAGACTTAGTTTCTGATATTTATTGTAGTGTTATTCGATTTAAGTTAGGTAAGATTTATTAACATTGCCCGAGTAACCTAATTTAGTCAATTGGACTTGTCACACCCTACCCCTCTGTAAGGCATGACATGATCCCATAGTATACCTAATGAATTATCAACTCCGTCTACTGATAACCCATTAAATACACTACAAGGAATTTTAAAAACTTTTCTTACTTCTTTCACAGTGGTGAGCACTACTTACAGGTGTTAAAAACTTTTGTGAACTGAAGTGATAGAACTAACACATTTGACTTATTTGGAATTTCTGTAAAAATTATGGCAGAGTGCCATCTGTATTTTGGATAAAACAGTTCTTCAGAAAACTTGTAAAAAGCACTTCAATATTTTTCCAAATCTCAACTCCAACAAAATTCAACACAATATTTTTCTCAACTCAATCCACAACAATTTTTCAGTATTTTCAAAGGATGAGATAAAAGAAATATAATACAAATTTTACAAGTCAAAATAACTCATAATTCACTTTACAACTTCAATGTACAATTTTAATTTACAACTGCTCAAATAATTTACATACATATTATTACATGCATACATCAGACCTATGTACATGGGTATACTTATAATATACCTGGAGCTGGTATGAAAGTGTCTTCAAAGAAACTTACTCACTGCTCAATGCTCTTCTTACCTGCGACAGCATACAAAGCTATTGCTGAGTGGTGAACTCAGTGGTGTACAACCATAATTTAAAATATAGTACAATATACATTGACAAAATTTACAGTAATTAATTTGGGAATCTGAATACTCATCAAATTCCAAAACTCAAAATATTCATTGCCAATAATGTAAATCATTTGTATAATTGACTTTGATCACAAAATTCAATTTATCAAATCATGACTAACCATTTAAGTAATTCCAACAAAATCAATTTTACATAAACCATAATTGGAATCACAATTCTTTACCATTCAAAAGCCATTCTGTATCTCAAAAATCATTATGTATCTCAAAAATCAATCCTTATCTCAAAACCATGTTGTATCTCAAAAACCACGCTGTAGCTCAAAAACCATGCTGTATCTCACAAATCATTCTTTATCTCACTGACTATGCAAGACTAATCCGATAGGGCCATCTTCGATGTGATTCTAACTCCCTATGGTCGGGGAGGTCGAATCAGATTCTAACTCCCTATGGTCGGGGAGGTCGAATCATCGTGCCTGATACCATCACAATAATGAATCTTCCGCAAGGGCCATAACGATAAAATAAACTTAGATCTAACCTCAAATCAGAGGAAAATCTAAGCCTGTGCACGTACCATGGTAATCAAAACACAACTAACTCCATTGTCTTCTCAACAAATGAGAGAGACGGGTAATAACCTAGTCAAGCATCTATAGTGAGATACAAAACAATATCACAATCCTTTTAGTGAGCATAAATCACAATATAATTCGATTCAAATTCAATTCCAATATCCAATAATTTTTTTATGCTCATCACAATTCAAATCATAAATTTGCATTTTTCCATGAAAATTACCATCACAATTCAAAACATGTTCTATCACAATTTTTCAAAACATAATTTATTCAATCCATAACAATGCTTAATACTTGTGGAAATACCATTTCACAAAGCTAAATTCATACATACTATAACAATTTTCAATAATCATTGAATTAAATCTAATGCTTGCTGAACATAATACATAAGAAAATATGTCATTTAATCATATGAAATATTTAAAACAAAATCAGTTAAAAACTAGTTGTGCACAAATCTCTGATAACTGTCCCCTGGTCTGGACTCAGTGTTTCCTTCCCTTTTCCTGAGTCCTTGCTAACTGAGAAACACAATTTGAAGTGTTTTAGTACTAAAATAAATTGTCTCTAACGATAATGTTCGATAAGTAATTCACTGAAGGCTATTATTTGCTCAATCACCTAATATATCGACCCTCGATGCGTTTTAGGTAAATTAGGTTTTAGTATCATTAATATGTCACATTCGATAGGGTTTTAGGGTTGGTACGTTTTACCAAACTCATTTCCTTGTTTAGTGCATTTTAATGCAACTTGCTGGATTCCGGGATACTAGTTTGACCTAGCCGGACGACCTAGTTCCCTCGATTTTCGGGTTTCGGTCAAAACTACAAACTTGTAGATCTATGTCTTATGGAACGCGGGGAAAAATTTTAGGTCAATCCGAGTTATTTAGACCAAGTTATGGTCATTTTACTATTGCTGGTCAAATGGCATCAAATTTAGTCATTTTAGGTCAATTTGGTCAACTCTGGTTCGGCCAGTTTTTGGACCCGAACTTGTGCAAGCTGTTTGACTTGCTTATGGTCATTTCTGGGTTTTGGTGTCTTCATAAGACTTGTAGGTATGGGTCTTAGCTATTCATGGTTAAAATTTCAGGTCAATTGGACCTGTTTTGAGTGAGTTATGGCCTAAAAACTAACTGCTGCCCAATTGGTCAGTTTTTAGGTTTCAATTACACTTAATCCGAATTGGTCATTTTTCATGCCACCTTGCAAGTAGAATTTTGGTATGCTTTCTCAATGAAAGTTGGCACATTTTGTGCGTAGTTTCACCTCCAATTTGTCTCATACCAATTGAGGTTACACATTTAAAGTTATAGGCTAAAATGCATACTGCCTTAATCACATTGCTTAAACATACATCAATTACACCCTTACCTTACTATATGTTCACTTCCCTTACCAATTCTGTTTTGGTACATTACCAAAACCATATTCCACTTCACTTTAATATCACTTTGGGCAGATTACAATTATCCTTAATACACAAATTAAAACTCAAATTTACAAAGTCTAAGTACAATCACATATACACCTAAACATTACTCATTCTTACATACACTTTACACAATCAATCTATATACATATCCATCAATCCTTAATGTCAATATTCTGCCAATACCTTGATGAACACATACATTTATCCATGAGTCCCAAGGCTGCCGAAAATGTTCCTCAATACCAAAGTATCATACAATTCATCAATTTCCATCCCAAGTGCAAAATTCACCATATACATATGGAATAATTTACTAGGACATTAAATCACCATAACCAGCATAATTTCTCATCAAATATATGCGCAAATATTTCATCAAATACATAACTCCATGGCTGTCCAAAATGGACATCTCAATATTTTTTCAAACTTGAAAATTTTCTTCACAAAACCAACACCCATAACATGAACACAAAGTTTAACAAAGCAATCTTCCAAAATACAAACTTACCTTATGGTTGGAACTTGCCAAACCTTGATTAAACTTCTTGATTTTGGTATCAAGCTCTTCCTTATGATGTGTAGACAATCTTTAATGAAGAAATCTAAGTGATTAGAAGTAAAATGAAGGAGGTTAATGGAGCTTTTTCAATTTGCGGCCATGGAGGTTTTTGGAGAAATTCATTCAGCCATGGTAAATTCCCAAGCTTGAAGATGAAATGGCAGATTTTATAATGGGTGTACACCTGCCCCTTTAGTCCTTAATTAAATCCCTAGTGGTCCACTCACCAAATTTAAATCATATAATATGTTAAATGTGTTAATTACACACTTTCACTCCACTTTTGGCTATTTACATTAGGTACCACCAAATTAATTTTTTATTTTATTTTCTAAGTGTAATATTATTTATTTTTAATGGAAATTTAGGTCAAAATACAATTCGGGATGTCAAATGACCACAATGCCCCTGTTCGGGTTGCATTCCCGATTTTTTGGTAACACCGGGTTTTGTCTGTTTTTCGATTTCTCACTTTTCTTTGTACTAATTATTTAATTTTTCTTTCATTTTTCTAATGATATTTATATTTCAATAAATATTTATTTGAGTCCTAAAAATATTTTTCAGGGTTCCCCGCGGTCCAGGGCTAGTCAACGGTCCATGCCGTGACTTCCCGGTGCGGTCACCCATCGCTAGGGTTCTCAGCTCGCTTAACTTGGTTACATTTCTTTGCTATTATTTTTCCTTTGTTTTTCTTGTATTTTCTTTTCTTCTATTTCATTATTATATGTCTCGTCACTCATATCGAAGTGTAGTTCTAGGCATCCTAGCTGTCCGACAAAGACCAGTCACTGAAGCAGTGAGAACGCACTACCGAACTTAGGGGTGTTACAATTCTCCCCCCCTTAAATAAATTTTGTCTCAAAATTTTACCTGGTATTAGTCTCTGAACAGCTGTGGGTGTTGTCTCCTCATATCCTCTTCACGTTCCCAAGTAGTTTCTTGGCCTTAATGATGGTTCCACAGCACTTTAACCAGGTGTATCTGTTTGTTCCTCAGCTGCTTCACCTCATATGCCAGACTTTTTTATGGGTTCTTCCTCATATGAGAGATCTGGATTTACCTCAATCCCTTCAACTGATAGTACATGAGATGGGTCAGATCTGTACCTCCTTAACATGGACACATGGAAGACATTGTGTATCCTTGCCAACTCTGGAGGTAATGCCAACCGGTATGCCAAAGGACCCACTCTTTCCAGAACCTCATATGGTCCGATGAAACGAGGACTCAGTTTCCCCTTTCTGCTAAATCTCTTAATCCTCTTCCAAGGAGAAACTTTGAGGAATACCTTATCACCCGCTGCATATTCAATATCTCTTCTTTTCAAATCAACATAGGACTTCTGACGATCTGATGCAGCCTTGAGTCTATCTCTAATCAATCTGATCTTTTCCTCTGTCTGCTGAACAATTTCTAGTCCAATCATCTTCCTCTCACCTACTTCATCCCAACATAGGGGAGTTCTGCACTTTCTGCCATACAAAGCTTCATATGGAGGCATTCCAATGCTTGATTGGTAGCTGCTGTTATAAGCAAACTAAATCAAAGGCAAGTGTGTATCCCAACTACCTTCAAATTTAATCACACAAGCCCGTAGCATATCCTCCAATATCTGGATAACCCTTTCAGACTGGCCATCTGTCTGTGGGTGGAATGCTGTGCTGAAGTTCAATCTAGTTCCTAGGGCTCTCTGAAGACTACCCCATAATCTAGAAGTGAACCTAGGATCTCTGTCAGATACAATTGATACTGGCACTCCGTGCAATTTTACAATCTCATATATGTACAATCTGGCCAATCTTTCTAGGCTATAGTCCATCCGGACTGGCAAAAAGTGAGCAGACTTGGTTAGTCTATCAATTATGACCTATACCGCATCTTGACTATTCTGTGTCCTTGGAAGTTTCATCACAAAATCCATAGTTATTCGTTCCCTTACAATGTTTCATAGGGTGCCATTTGTATGCTAGCATGACACATATTATTGTATACAAATTCTGTTAATGGGATGTATCTGTCTCATATCTCTCGGATTCAAGGACAGAAGTTCTCAGTATATTCTCGAGGGTTTATTACATTTTGTAGGTTATTATTATCATTTCATATCATTATTTATAGAAACTCAACGAGTTTCAAAATTTACCTGAATCACTTATTTCGACTGTCCATCCATCTGAGGATGATAAGTCGTACTGATATCTCTAAGCTTATAGCAATTACTGGGGTACAGGTAATTCACATTAATGTAACCGAGTCACTGACTCTAGCTACTTACAATTATTCTTAATTTATCATACCACGAGGAAGCACGTAGCTCTACACAATAATCCCGTGTCGGTATTGTAATCTGCAGCTTACAATACAAACATCGAGAACATTATATAGTCACTACGTTATAACCTCATGGGCTAGGTTTTCTAACATCTTATCTTTCTCGAATCCACTAATATCCTAAACCAATTCTGATTACAATATCCATTAATAATTACTAACAGTAACATCTTTGCCCTCATCTAGAGCAATTCTATTACTGTAACTTACTTTTACGTCCTCTTACCTTACATTAAGTAGGCTCACCAATTAGCTTTATAATTTATGGTGTGTTAGAAAATACTTTTAGCTAACAATTCTTCCAAAATTAATGTCAATCATACTTGTTATTATAGTTATTATCCTAAAGGACTAATCACTAATATATCAAAATTCATTCCCATGTAAAGGAATAACAACAGAACATATAGTTTTGACACTAACACACAACTAAGTAGTGCTGGGATCAAATAATAACTAATTGTTTCTTTCAAAAATTAAGAACTTACCAGCAGCTACATCTGAAGTTTCTGCTCTTTCTCCTTGGCGCATAGTGGACGCTCTGACTGGTGCGCTACTATATTCGGGTTGATTCACTATGTTATAGTGGTGAGGAGTACCAACTCTATTTCTATCTCGACTCTGACTGACGGTCTGTGAACTCCGAAAAGCAGATCGAGGTGCTCTAGTACAATCTTTAGCAAAGTGTCCAAGTTTTTCACAATTGTAGCAGGCTCCAGAGGCCTTATAGCATATCCCACCATGATATCTTCCACAAGTTTCACATTGGCGGGGAGGGTAGGAACTTCTAGTTGTTCGACGACTGGACCTTGGTGGTCTCTGTCTTAATGATCCACCTCTATCGTATCCCTGAGCTCGGGGTTCCTCAAATTCTTTTCTCTTTCTCAAATTACTGTTCGAGCTCTGACCCATAGGTTTCTCCCTCTTTTCCATTTCACACGGCCCTTGTGGGGGTTGGGTCTGTACTTGGGCTTGGGCTGACAGATTATCAGCTAGTTGTTGAAAGAAAGTGGCCATTTGCTGGGCCATTTGTGCAGTAATTTGTACTGGTAAAGCTGGTACAGTCGGGCCTTCGACACTTTGTGGAGTTGGGGCCTCAACTTGTACTTCTGCCATCACAGACTGTTCTATTGTCTCATTCTTCTCTTCCATTTTTTTTTCACAGAATTTTCTATTCCTGTACAACTAACACAAGGAGATTCCTCTCCATTAGTTCACATTTACGATGTAAATGTACTATATGTATCAAACATTTGAGCAATTGTAGTTCTGATAAAAAGATTTCAAATTCATAGTTCGAAATTCACTTTAAAACCATTGCTCTGATACCACTAAAACATGTCACACCCTACCCCTCTGTAAGGCATGATATGATCCCGTAGTATACCTAATGAATTATCAACTCCGTCTACTGATAACCCATTAAATACACTACAAGGGATTTTAAAAACTTTTCTTACTTCTTTCACAGTGGTGAGCACTATTTACAGGTGTTAAAAACTTTTGTGAACTGAAGTGATAGAACTAACACATTTGACTTATTTGGAATTTCTGTAAAAATTATGGCAGAGTGCCATCTGTATTTTGGATAAAACAGTTCTTCAGAAAACTTGTAAAAAGCACTTCAATATTTTTCCAAATCTCAACTCCAACAAAATTCAACACAATATTTTTCTCAACTCAATCCACAACAATTTTTCAGTATTTTCAAAGTATGAGATAAAAGAAATATAATACAAATTTTACAAGTCAAAATAACTCATAATTCACTTTACAACTTCAATGTACAATTTTAATTTACAACTGCTCAAATAATTTACATACATATTATTACATGCATACATCAGACCTATGTACATGGTTATACCTATAATATACCTGGAGTTGGTCTGAAAGTGTCTTCAAAGAAACTTACTCACTGCTCTATGCTCTTCTTACCTGCGACAGCATACAAAGCTATCGCTGAGTGGTGAACTCAGTGGTGCACAACCATAATTTAAAACATAGTACAATATACATTGACAAAATTTATAGTAATTAATTTGGGAATCTGAATACTCATCAAATTCCAAAACTCAAAATATTCATTGCCAATAATGTAAATCATTTGTATAATTGACTTTGATCACAAAATTCAATTTATCAAATCATGACTAACCATTTAAGTAATTCCAACAAAATCAATTATACATAAACCATAATTGGAATCACAATTCTTTACCATTCAAAAGCCATTCTGTATCTCAAAAATCATTATGTATCTCAAAAATCAATCCTTATCTCAAAACCATGTTGTATCTCAAAAACCACGCTGTAGCTCAAAAACCATGCTGTATCTCACAAATCATTCTTTATCTCACTGACTATGCAAGACTAATCCGATAGGGCCATCTTTGATGTGATTCTAACTCCCTATGGTCGGGGAGGTCGAATCAGATTCTAACTCCCTATGGTCGGGGAGGTCGAATCATCGTGCACAGTACCATCACAATAATGAATCTTCCGCAAGGGCCATAACGATAAAATAAACTTAGATCTAACCTCAAATCAGAGGAAAATCTAAGCCTGTGCACATACCATGGTAATCAAAACACAACTAACTCCATTGTCTTCTCAACAAATGAGAGAGACGGGTAATAACCTAGTCAAGCATCTATAGTGAGATACAAAACAATATCACAATCATTTAGTGAGCATAAATCACAATATAATTCGATTCAAATTCAATTCCAATATCCAATAATTTTTTTATGCTCATCACAATTCAAATCATAAATTTACATTTTTCCATGAAAATTACCATCACAATTCAAAATATGTTCTATCACAATTTTTCAAAAACATAATTTATTCAATCCATAACAATGCTTAATACTTGTGGAAATACCATTTCACAAAGCTAAATTCATACATACTATAACAATTTTCAATAATCATTGAATTAAATCCAATGCTTGCTGAACATAATACATAAGAAAATATGTCATTTAATCATATGAAATATTCAAAACAAAATCAGTTAAAAACTAGTTGTGCACAAATCTCTGATAACTGTCTCCTGGTCTGGACTCAGTGTTTCCTTCCCTTTTCCTGAGTCCTTGCTAACTGAGAAACACAATTTGAAGTGTTTCAGTACTAAAATAAATTATCTCTAACGATAATGTTCGATAAGTAATTCACTGAAGGCTATTATTTGCTCAATCACCTAATATACCGAGCCTCGATGCGTTTTAGGTAAATTAGGTTTTATTGTCATTAATATGTCACATTCGATAGGGTTTTAGGGTTGGTACGTTTTACCAAACTCATTTCCTTGTTTAGTGCATTTTAATGCAACTTGCTGGATTCCGGGATACTAGTTTCAACGTAGCCGTACGACCTAGTTCCCTCGGTTTTTGGGTTTCGGTCAAAACTACAAACTTGTAGATCTATGTCTTATGGAACGCGGGGCAAAATTTTAGGTCAATCCCAGTTATGTAGACCAAGTTATGGTCATTTTACTATTGCTGGTCAAATGGCATCAAATTTGGTCATTTTAGGTCAATTTGGTCAACTCTGGTTCGGCCAGTTTTTGGACCCGAACTTGTGCAAGCTGTTTGACTTGCTTATGGTCATTTCTAGGTTTTGGTGTCTTCATAAGACTTGTAGGTATGGGTCTTAACTATTCATGGTTAAACTTTCAGGTCAATTGGCCTAAAAACTAACTGCTGCCCAATTGGTCAGTTTTTAGGTTTCAATTACACTTAATCCGAATTGGTCATTTTTCATGCCACATTGCAAGCAGAATTTTGGTATGCTTTCTCAATGAAAGTTGGCACATTTTGTGCCTAGTTTCACCTCCAATTGGTCTCATACCAATTGAGGTTACACATTTAAAGTTATAGGCTAAAATGCATACTGCCTTAATCACATTGCTTAAACATACATCAATTACACCCTTACCTTACTATATGTTCACTTCCCTTACCAATTCTGTTTTGGTACATTACCAAAACCATATTCCACTTCACTTTAATATCACTTTGGGCAGATTACAATTATCCTTAATACACCAATTAAAACTCAAATTTACAAAGTCTAAGTACAATCACATATACACCTAGGACATTTAGGTCAAAAGACAATTCGAGGTGTCAAATGACCACAATGCTCCTGTTCGGGTTCCATTCCCGATTTTTCGATAACACCGAGTTTTGTCTATTTTTCGATTTCTCACTTTTCTTTGTACTAATTATTTAATTTTTCTTTGATTTTTCTAATGTTATTTATATCTCAATAAATATTTATTTGAGTCCTAAAAATATTTTCCAGGGTTCCCCGCGGTCCAGGGCTAGTCAACGGTCCACGCCGTGACTTCCCGGTGCTGTCACCCATCGCTAGGGTTCTCAGCTCACTTAACTTGGTTACATTTCTTTGCTATTATTTTTCCTTTGTTTTTCCTGTATTTTCTTTTCTTCTATTTCATTATTTTATGTCTCGTCACTCATATCGAAGTGTAGTTCTAGGCATCCTAGCTGTCCGGACAGCACTGGTCACGGGAACAGTAGAATGCACTACCGAACTTAGGGGTGTTACAGGACTGGACAAACGGGTAAACTGGCACTGGGTACTAAGTACCTCAGACCATCACACCATCGGTGACATTGTGTCTCCCGGTGTGCAACAGAACAGCTAATAAGCTGTAATAATTATCGGGGATTAAACCCAAGTATAACAACTCAATATCATAGCCAAAGGCTATTATGTCACAGAATGGCATGGGAAGCCATGAAATACAGAATGGCATGAAGCCATACACAGTACTGCTAACAGAATCCTATTGGCATGCCAACCTATCCAACCCAATCACATTAGGTCTACTAAGGCATTTAGCACTTTTCATTTATGTAATTCTTTGAAATTGAATTTTTATGATTACTATTCACTTCATTGGTCAACTAAAATGTTGACTTTTGCATTGGCAATAGGTAAATTAGTTTAAATATCATCAACATACCACATTTTGCATTTTTAACTTGTTGGTATTGGTTGCCAATACCATCTCTAAGCTTAATGATGATTAGACAAAAATTTCAGTTTTCATGCTTTGTCTTTACTGTTCCATTAGTCATCTTTGCAGTGGAATTTTGGAAAGTGATCAACATGAAAGTTGTTCCTTATTTTGTCTAGATGAATTTCTTTTTTTGAATCACTCCATTTGGAGTTTTGTAGCTCAAGTTATGACCTGAATACCATAACTGGCCGGATTGGGCAGATTCCAAAATTCTGGGCAAAACTAATTCTGCCAGATTTGGTGACTCAAGTTTGGTTGGCAATTTGACTAGGTTATGGTCATAGTTTGGGTCAGGTTTCTTCATGAAAGTTGTTGGTCTATATGTCACCTTGTTGCTGGTAAAATTTCAGGTCAATTGGACCTTTCTACATTGAGTTATGGCCAAATGACCAAACACTATTTATTTGGTCATTTTGCCCAGGCAGAGTGCAGGTCACCCGGATTAGGGCAAACTTTTGGTCAAGTTGGTTTGGTTTTCTGGGCATGGTTTCTTCATAAAAGTTGTGCCATTATGTGTCTAGTTTCATTTCCAATTGGTCAAACACCAATTGAACCTCTACAATTCAAGTTATGGCTGTCCAAACAGGCTGGACTCACAGCCAAACCTACAGGTCACACAAGGCAGCCACTCCAACCTCAAATCCCACAACCCAATTCACTTCATTTCTGGTTCAAACCAAACCAAATGGTCACTAATTGACCATTAAAACCTACTTCCATCATCACAAGATCAAATCTCATTCTTCAACTCAAACCCTAACTCAACAATTCAAAATCATGCATTTTCACTTTATTTCATCAATCTACTTAGCAAATATATATTGTGGGCAGCCCTAATACCCTTTTATCTTCATTAAACTCAACACCATCAAACCCTAACCATGGCTGCCAAAAATAAGGGATGGCATACCAATGTCTTTCATCAAGTTTCTTTGTCATTTAATCACCAATATAGTGCTTAAACATGAAATTGAATTGAAATTTAAGGTTTTTGTCACTAACCTCTTATGGAGTGAGATTTCTCACTTGCTAGGGTTCCTCTTTTCCTTTTCTTTTTGCTCCCAAAAGACTTGCCAAGAGGTAAGAACACTTTTTTGTGTTGCTAGGTTATGATTTTGTTGGGTAGAAATTGGTAAATCAAGCTTTGAAAAGCTTGAATATGCTTAGCTATGGAAGAGGTGGGTGACGGCAAGGAAGGTGGGAGAAGCTTTCTGATTTTTTTTCTTCATTTTCCAGCCCATTAAGTCTCTTTTAAATTAGCTTAGGCCATGTGTCAACCTTGGATTGGTTGGGAGAATTTTAATGACATCATGATGATGTCATTATTCCATTTTCTTTCAATTTCTCACCATTTCTTGTCTATTTAATTTCAATTAAATTTTTAACAACATTTATTCATATTTTATGTCATATAATTCATTTACATAAATGGACAAGTTGGTCAAAAATCATCTCTGAAGATGAAATGACCAAAATGCCCTCCATTTGGCTTACCGAGCCAAAATTGTGTGTACCAATAGAAAATTTTTTCTAAGTATTTTCTTGGCATTCTAATGCCACAAGAACCTCAATGACCTTTCTCCGGAGTCTCAATAATTATTTTATAATTTTTCCCCCTGGTCTAGGGCTGCTAACGGCCTTCACCGTCACTTCCCTTTCGGGTTACCCATCCCTGGTGTTTCGGCTCGTTTAACCTTGGTGTATTTGATTTCTAAAATTTTTCTTTGATTTT
The DNA here is from genome assembly GCF_030052815.1 of Hevea brasiliensis. Classification (NCBI taxonomy): domain Eukaryota; kingdom Viridiplantae; phylum Streptophyta; class Magnoliopsida; order Malpighiales; family Euphorbiaceae; genus Hevea; species Hevea brasiliensis. Next base: position 75,575,553 of record NC_079502.1, on the reverse strand, counting down.
TATGAGCATTATTTAGTTACTTGATAACTCCTCCCTCTAGTCTATTTATAATTTCAAACATTCTAACTGCCCGGACCGACATTGGTCACCGGAACAGTAGACTGTACGGTCTAGCTAAAGTGAGGATGTTACATACATGGAGTGCCAGTATCCATCGTATCAGACAAATATCCTAGATTCACTTCTAGATTGAATGGGTACCCATATATTTGAGCTAGCTAGCCTTGTGATTACTCATAAGCCTCCAGCTATTGAGATGAATATTGTTTCAAATAGCATGATATAACTGTGTGTTTTTATGACATTCGTTTTGAGACTTCCTAAATGAAATTATTTGGACTAAAAATTTATAAATCATGTTTTGTATCTGTTTTTCATGTTCAGTTCAATATTTGAATAAATGTTATTTTAGTATATTGTGCATCACTAAGTCATAGTACTCAGCGATGGCTGTTATTGCTGTCACAGATATAGAGACTAGAGGAGTAGCAGAGTGAGCTGCTGAGGATTTTGGAGCTACGTCCCTGAAGTTCTGTTGGGTATATTTTATACGCTAATTGTAATACTTATTTTGATGTATGTAAATTTATGTACACGTATAAACTGGTCACGAGCAGTTGTATAAAGTTTTTAATAATATTAGTTTGGATTTTCTCATGTATATTTTGGATGATGAATGTAAATTGTTTTTACTTTAATGAAAAATAAATGGAATTATTGAGTATTATTTTGATGACAATTGAATTGAGAAATGATGTTGAATTGTGTTAAGGTAGTGGTGAGTTTGATGAAAAAGAATTATTGGAAGTGTTTTTACAGGTTTTTGAAGAACTATTTTCTTAAAATATAGACGGCACTCTGTCGAAATTTTTTCAAAAATTTGCATAAAAATAAAATGGATAAAAATTTGAACTAATTTTTAAACTTCTATTAAATATAAGAAAATGCTCACCACTTCTAAAAAGTAAGAAAATAGTTTTAAAATCCCTTGTAAGGTACTTAATGAATTATCGGTAGGTGAAGTTTGATAGTTCATTAGGTATTCTATGGGATCATGTTATGCCTTATAGAGGAGTAAGGGGTGACATAAGGTTTAAGTGACTTAATGGCCTAAGTATAAAAGGAAAAGAAAGAAGAAATAAATTATTCTTCTTATTCTCTAAAAGTGGATGGCACAAAGGGTTCACCATCTTCTCTCTTCTTTTCTCACTCAATTCAAAGAGAATAACCCAAATTCCTTTGAATTAAAATTGCTAGAAATTGTTTCTAGTATCCTATACACACATACAACCTCTCTAAAGGCAAAAACCCAAATTATAATTGGTTGGCAAAGACTTGAGAAGCTAATTTGGGGGCTGCCCATCGGTGATCTTGGTGTGGACAAGCTAAAGGGACAACACTTGGGTCCTAGGTGCTTTCTAAAGATGCCAATTGCATCCATAGTGCATCAAAGAGGTTAGTGCTCAAACTCCTCTTTTAAACTAGGGTTTAAATGAATTAATTTGTTAATTCACAATCTTGAATGGCAAACATAGATCCTAATACATATTAAAAGTGTTTTAATATACAATTGAGCATTGAAATTAATTAGGCACATAAGAGATTTGACATGATGCATGTAACCCTAGAAGAAAATTTTGAAATTCAATGCTCTAATGAACTAATCACCATGCTTTCGCTCGTTCAATGACATTCTTACTTAAGGGATAATTGTGAAACTATTGAGAACTAAAAAATCACAAAAATAAAAAGGGAACAAGCACAAATAAGTGAATCAGTACTTAAGGACTCATTAGGCATTATTAAAAGGTGACTTTTGATCAATTCATTTCAAGAGGTGACTTTTGACCTAAATGTCCATTAAATTGTATGATACCAAAATATTACAAAAGAATTAAAAATGAATAAGTGTAGGAAAAGAAAAGGAAAAAAAAATGAGAATTTTTAATTTTAAATTACTTTATGACATAAGCATGACAGAATTGAATCCAGATTGCAATTCTAGACCTGACAAAAAATGACTAAATGAATAGTACTTAGTAAACTAGGCATAACTCACTCTAGAAAACTTCAAATTAGGTGATTCTTGAACCAATGGAAACCTGAGACATAGGATAAAAATTCTTATGAAGACCATAGAGCCAAATTATGACCCTAAGTTAATCAAATTACTAGATGAATTTGGTTCAGTAAATCTGCCATGATTATGGACTAACCTCGAAATCCTGAACAATGAGCCATCTGACCAATTTTGGAAAAATGGTCATAACTTAGACTAAAAAAATGCAAATTAGATGATTATAAATCCAAAATTCTCATAAGACATAGAACTAAAAATTTAATGTTTTGACCAGAACCCAGTTCTTAGGGCAATGTAGAGGAATTGTTAGGATAAATCAGGAATCCTAAATCTGGAATTCCCGCTCCTTGGCAAATTCGCCCTGTGAGCTCCAAATGGTTATCAGGCCATAACTTCCTCTAAAAAACTCCAATTGAAGTGATTCAAAATGATATGGAAACCTAAGACAAAGACCTAAAACAATGTTTTAGGGACCAGGACCCAATTAGCATATCCCAAGTTTCACGAGAATATTCCATCCATGATAGGAATTTCGACGTGGAAAAGCAGTGGGTGTTACACTTAGCATATCCTCCAAAGTTTGTATGGTTCTTTCTAACTGCCCATCAATCCAAGGGTGGAAAGTTGTACTGAAATCTAGTATGATTCCCAGTTCATTCTAAAGATAATGCCAAAACCTAGAGGTGAACTATGGTCCCCTGTTAGAGACTATTGTCACTGGAGCTCCATGCAGTCTCAATATCTCTGCCACATAAACTTAAGCTAACTTATCAACTGAATAGTTAGCTCTTAAATGAATGAAGTGAGCAGTTTTGGTCAATCTGTCCACTATTACCTATGTTGAGTCATGTCTATTAGAGGCTACAGGTGACCACACAACAGAGTTCATGCCCATGTTTTCCCGTTTCCATTCTCAAATGGGTAATGGGTTAAGCATTTGTGCTGACTTTTGATGTTCTAGCTTCACTCTCTGACATACCTCACAAACAAATATGAATTGTGTAATTTGCTTCTTCATAGAAGGTCACCAATATAACTTCTTCAGATTTTGATACATTTTCGTGGCTTCAGGATGTATGCTATACATTACATTATGAGCTTCTCTCATAATGTTCCTGTTGAGTCCGATATCAGTTAGTATGCACAATTTGTTGCCATACCTTAAATTTCCTTTCCCATTAAATTGGAACTCATGGTTTTTACCCTTATGCACTGTTTCCACTAACTTCACTAATTCTGGATCTTTGTGTTTTTTCTCTACCACCTATCTCAAGTATACCGGTGCCACTTTCATCTATGCTAACTATGTAACACCCCTCTTTGCATAGCCTGGTATATTTCACTGTTCCAGTGACCGGTGTCAGTCCGGATAATTAAGGGAATTAGAACCACATCTAAGACAACTAGATAAGCCCTGAACATAAATAATTAGTAATTGTCAATTAGTTAAGTATAAATAAGAAAAACAGAACATAAGAAGTTAAATGGGCCGAGAGTCACAGCGATGGGTGACCTTCTTGGGAAGGACTGCGAGGTCGATTTAAACTCGAATTTCAAATCGTAAAATGTGACGCCGCGGTCCTTAGGACTATTGCGAACATAGTGGAAAAGAGAAAATCACGAAAAAGAATTGTTAAGCCTGTCAAATAATTAGGTCAAAGATCCGAAAAAAATATCGAATAATTTGCAAACCGGATTAAACCAACGAGGGGCAATTTGGTCAATTTACCCTTAGAGCTGACACCTGACCTAACTTTCCAATAAAATTGGAGAAACAAAAATTTCAGAATGTAGAATTAAATTAAAGCAGAATGGAGAAAAGAAAAAAAAAAGTTTATTACATCATTTAATGACATCATCATGATGTCAAAAGTAATTTTGATTTTTCCCTACATAATTGACCAAGTCAATTCTTATTAAATAAAACATAAAATAACAAAAAAGAAAAGAAAAAAACTCATTTTTCTCTTCATCTTCCTAGAGTTCCGCCCCATCTTCTCTCCCTAACTCTCTCATTTTTCCTCCATTAACATACCTTAAAAGCTCACAAAACCTTACTTTCCTTCATGATCTTCATAATCCTTAACACTAAATATTGAAATTTCATCTTGGGTTGATAGTTGAAAGCGAAAGAAGAGGAAAGGAAGGAGATTTGAAGAAGTAGAAAATTCATAATTTGAGGTAAGTAATCAAATCTCTTTCTTTAGTATAAATGCTTGAAGTTGAGTTCATGTGGATGAATTATTGTAAAAACAAATAAAAAAAAATCATGCATGTATAGCAACCCATGAAATTCATCCATGTTAGAGATGAAAAGGATTTGATGGGTTTGGATGCAATTAAATAAATAGGCAAGTTTGATTGAGAGTGTAGATAATGTTTATACACTTTGAGTTCATGGTTTGAAGCTATTGAAGAATTAGGGTTCTTAACCCTTAGGATTTTGGGAGGAAAAATGTGAGAATTAACCAAATGATCTATTTGACCTTGCTTGAGTTGAAAAATGGTCTTGTATGACCAATTGTGGTGTGTAGAAAGTGTTAGAATTAGGTTTAAATTCGGATTGCTTATGGTCATTCTATAGGAAGCATGACCAAGGTCCCTTTCAGGGACCAAAACTAAAAATTTACCAACCTAATTAGTGTGAAGCTGATTTGGAATGAAACTAGACACAAAATAGCGCATTTTTTATTTAGGAATCATGCCCAGAAAGTGATCATAGCATAGTGAACAAATTGGCTAAATCTGGATTAGGCAAACTGACCTGTACAAAATGACCAAATGAACAATTTGGCCATAACTTGGGCTAGAAAGGTCCAAATGACCTGAAATTTTACCAGTAGAAAGCTGAGATATAAAGCTACAACTTTTATGAAGAACATAAGTCCAAATTATGCTCTTAACTAAGTCATTTAGCCACCCAAATTTAGTGACCTAAAATTGCCAGAACCAAATTAGTTGCCCAGAAAATCTGGGTTAGACTAATCCGGCCAGCCATGTTCAAATGGCTATAACTTGAGCTAAAAAACTCTAAATGGAGTGATTCAAAAAGGGAAATAAATTTAAGACAATAAGGAATAACTTTTATGAAGAAAACTTAGCCAAATTCTAATAGCAACATGTCCAATGGAACAGTGCAAAATAGAACACCAAAACTGAAAATTTGAAATTTGTGCCTAAAAGACTTAAGTTTTGAGAAAACAACCAAAACCAACAAATTAGGTAATCAAAATGTGGTATGTGGGTGAAATTAGAATTCCCATACCTATTAAGCATTAGAAAGTCAACAAATTGACTTGAATAGTAACGTGAATAGTAATCCCAAATTACAAATTTTAATGAACATCAAGTTTAGCATATTAAAGCTAGGTATAAGTAGATTTGAATTTATTTTTGGAGTTATGATAAATTGTGATACTGAAACACTGTGAAACTGTGTGTTTCAGTGGAAAAGAATACCGGGAAAGAATCCGAAATATCGAGTCAAGGCCAAGAGGTGACTCGTATAAGGTTTGTGCACAACTAACTATTTTGTTACTTTTCACTTCTAAATTGATTTGAACAAGTTTATTTTATGACTTATGATTTTGTTGTGTTGAGAATTTTAACTTATTGAATAAAATTGTATAATTTAAATATAAATTTTCTTATGTATTTAAGAATTTATTGCATGGTTTTGAGGATTGTAAATTTTAAGTTTGATGTGTTGCCAACCTTGAGTATGAATTTATGATGATTCAATATGTTAATGGTTTGTAAACACTTGGTAAATAGAAATTATTTTGAAAATGATTTGAAACCACAGTTGACATAGCAATATGTTTTGAATTCTCATTAGCTTGTCTAGTGAGATATCTCTTCCACTAGATGGGGTGAGTTCCTTCCTCTCTGGCTTGCCAGTTGGGGAAGAGTTTGGATGAGTACTCATATATACTAGCTAGTCTTTGTTCCTCCCTTTTAGCCTCGATTATTGGGAGAGTTTGAAATGTCATGGTGTACAACACAACATCTATTATGAATTTTACGCCATGGATCCAACTGTGTGAATTTTTGGCAACGCTCTTTAAATTATGCATAGTTTGATAAATTGTGGTTGAAATAAATAATTTGTCAGTGATTCAAAATTTTTGTATTGTTTTAGGATTTAAAAGAAATGTAGATAAATAGTTACTATTTGATCAAGATATTATTCAAATGAATAATTTGCATGAATAAAAATATTGATTTCTGAATGTCATGAATTTTGAAGAATTTAGACATTTTAAATTTTTATTTATTATGAATTGTCAAAGCATAACTTGCATTAAGTTTTAAATTATTGGTTTGTGCACCACTGAGTTCACCACTCAGCGATAGCTTTGTATGCTATCGCAGGTGAAAGAAAATATAAAGCAGCTCAGTAAAATTACTGAAAAACACTGTGAAACTATCTTCGAGTATATCATAGGCATACCCTTGTACATTAGATTTTAATGTAATTCTGTAATTATATGTATGTAATTTCATTTGAGCAGTGTATAAACTCTTTTGTAATATATTTTTGGACTGTAATCAAATACAAATTATTGTAATATTATCTTGAGATTTTATGTACTTATAAAGTTTTGTACTACTAAATTTTTAATGCTCCCAAGAATGTAAATATAAATTTTGTTACCTTAATGAGATATTTTAATGTTTGATTTAATTTAAACTGTGTATTAAGTTGCTCGTATTGATTTGTGAAATGAAATTGATTAATAGAGTTGTGACTGAGAAATATATTGGGAGTGTCTTTATTTTCAGGTTTTGAAGAACTGTTTTCTCAAAATACAGACGGCACTCTGCCAAAATTTTTGTAAAAATTGCGAAGATTTTAAATATTTAAAAATTTAATTTATGTTTAGACTTTAAATAAAGATTTTTAATATTTGAAAAAATTTTACCCACTAATTTAAAAATGAACGAAAATTGTTTTAAAATCTCTTGTAGTATATTTAATGGGTTATCGGTAGGCGAAGTACGGTAATTCATTAGGTGTAATACGGGAGCATGTTACGTCTTACGAGGAGTAGGGTGTGACAAATTAGGTGTCTTTTGCTGATAATTCTAACTATAGCCCTTCTTCTATTAGTTGGTGTAGCTCTTTTAAGATGGGTCATCTTTCTACTGATATGTGTGTTGTTGCCAAATGATTTCCAATTGAAGGCATCTGTAACTACATTTGCCTTACCCAAATGATGTTGGATAGTACAATCATAGTCATTTAGCAGTTTTACCCACCTTCTCTACCTGAGTTTTAACTCCTTCTGGTTGAAGATGTACTAGAGACTCTTATGGTCTATAAAGATTCCACACTTAGCCCTATAAAGAAAATTTCTCCATATCTTAAGGGAATAAACTACAACCACCATTTTTAGGTTATGGGTGAGATAGTTAGCTTCATGGTTCTTCAACTGCCTCGAAGCATAAGCTATTATCTTACCATTTTGCATGAGAACACAACCCAAACCTACTCTGAAGGCATCACAATACACTGTTAAATCTTCGTTGCCTGATGGCAAAGCTAGAATTGGTATTGTCACCAAACATTCCATGAACTTCTGAAAACTCTCTTCACACAGGTTTGTCCACTTAAACTTCCTATTTTTTTTAGTCAACCTAGTCACTATCTTGGAGAAATTGAGTACAAACCTCCTGTAATAGCCAACTAATCCTAAGAAGCTTTTGATCTTAGTCATCATGGTTGGCCTTGCCTAATCTGCCATTGCTTTAACTTTTTTTTTAGGTTCACTTTAATACTATTTTCTGACACTACATGCCCCAAGAAAGATATACTATTTGATCAAAACTTACACTTTGAAAACTTAGCATATAACTAATACTCTTTTAGAGTCTAGAGAACTGCTCTTAAATGTTGTGCATGCTCTTTGGGACTTTTGGAATACACTATGATGTCATCAGTGAAAGTGATCACAAAGCGATCCAAAAAATGTCTAAATACCCTATTCATGAGATCCATGAATGTAGTTAGGGCTTGGTTAGCTTGAATGGCATCACAAGAAACTCATAATGCCTATACCTAATCTGGAAGGTAGTCATCAGAATGTCTATCTCTTTAATCCTTAACTGATGATATTTGGACCTTAAATCTATCTTTGAGAAACAACTAGCTCCTGCTAGCTAATAAAACAAATCATCAATATGGGGCAAAAGGTACTTGCTCTTTATCGTTACTTTATTCAGTTACCTATAGTCTATGCACAGGCTTAAGGAACTATCCTTCTTCTTTATAAACAATATCGAAACACCCCACGAAAAAGTACTTTGTCTGATGAATCCCTTGTCTACTAGATCCTACAACTACACCTTCAATTCATTTAACTTTACAAGGGCCATATTGTAAGGAGAAATAGATATAGGTTTGGTACTAGGTACTATATAAATTTCAAAATCTATCTCTATTTCAGGTGGCAATCCAAGTAATTCCTTCTAAAAAACATCTAAAAACTCTCTCACCTCTAGAATTAACCCCAGTCCACTTTGGTTCACCACAATTTCTTTGAAATGGGCTATAAACCCTCTACATCCTTTCCTAAGCATCTTCCTTTCTTGTAATGCTGAGATCATTTGTTTCATAGGCGGTACCTAGTCTCCCTGAAACACAACTTCTGATCCATCTTGTCCCTTAAACTTCACTATCTTATTCTTCCAATCTAAGGTAGCATAATTGGCTGAGAGCCAATCCATCCCCAGAATGACATCAAAATTAGTCAAGTCTAAAAGCACTAAGTTAGTAAGAAAGCATTTGTCCTCAAACCATTACTAGACAAGAGTAATAGATCATCCCTGTCACTGAAGGGTTCACACTTAGGTCCACTAATAAGCAAAAGATAGTCTAAACTGGAAACCATCAATCCTATCCTTTGGACTATACTAGGGGTAATAAAAGAGTGTGAAGTACCTAGATCTATCAAAACATGCACATTAAAGCTTCCTATATGAAGTGTCCTGACACTACAGTGCTGGAAGTGTTTGCTTCCCATTGTGTCATGGTAAAGATTCGAGTTGGTGCAATAGAACCCCTCCCTTGTAAACCTGTAGTGGAGGAAAAAAACTCCTCTTCCTCTCCTTTGTGCTTGTCTTAAGAAAGAACCGCAGGAGCTTGTCTTGCTACTGGTTGAGCTACACTACTTGACCCTGCTTGCTCCTGTGAGGCCACCCTTTCCATGTTAGGTCACTCCCTTGCCATATGCTACTGTTGGCCGCACTTATAACACTCTGAGGTTCCATACTTGCATGGTCCTTGGTGAAGTTTCCCACATCGCACACAACTTGAAGTATCTGAATGAAGGAGTAGAAGCATGAAAGTTGTTCATTAGAGCATTGAATTTCAAAAATTTTCTTCTATGGTTACATACATCATACCACATCTGTTATGTGTCTAATTAATTTCAATGCTCAATTGCATATTAAAACACTTTTAATATGTATTACAATCTATGTTTGCTATTCAAGATTGTGAATTAACAAATTAATTCATTTAAACCCTAGTTTAAAAGAGGAGTTAGAGCACTAACCTCTTTGATGTACTATGGATGTGATTGGTACCTTTACAAAGCACCTAGGACCCCAAGTGTTGTCCCTCTAGCTTGTCCACACCAAGATCACCAATAGGCAGCCCCCAATTTGCTTCTCAAGCCTTTGCTAACCAATTATAAATTGGGTTTTTACCTTTAGAGAGTTTATGTGTGTGTATAGGACACTAGAAACAATTTCTAGCAATTTTAATTCAAAGGGAATGGAGTGATTCTCTTTGAATTGATGAGAAAAGATGAAGAGAGGAGAGGGAAGAAGAGGTGCCACCACACATAAGAGAGAATAAGAGTGAGTGTTTCTTCTTTTCTTTTCCCTTTTATAATTAGGGAATCACTTAAACCCTATGCCACATATCACCTCCACATTGCATCTTATTTTTTAATTGACCTAATCACATTAAGCCAAGTGTCAAAGCTAGACTTAATAATGACTTTGATCATCTTACATGATAGGAAGAAAAATGGCAAGCTAATATGGAACCACATGTCACCATCTCATGGTGCCACATGTCACCATCTCATGGTGCCAAATGTCACCATGTGAAATGACCAAATTACCCTTATGTTGTAATTTTGAGTTCTCAACCCAAAATCATTATTTCTCCTCTACAAATCAATTTATATCAAATATAAATTAATTAATTAATCTCTATTAATTAATTTCTCATAATTAAATTCATATTTAAACACTTTAAATATAAATTTAACTTGTACTATACATCCAATAACCTAGATTTGGTTTCAAGTCATGCTAGGAACTTTACAATCTTATTGCAAACCAAACCTATTTACTTAATAAATTAAACTCTTTAATTAATTAATTAAATCACATTTTACTTGGTGATTATCTTGTGTATGTGTTTGACTCACTAGGCTCATCGCTAATTGGCAATGATGTAACACCCATATTTGTATAGCCTGGCATATTTCACTGTTCCGGTGACCGGAGTCAGTCTGGACAATTAAGGGGATTAAAATCACACTTAAGATAACTAGATAAGTCATAAACACAAATAATTAGTAATTGTTAATTAGTTAAGTATAAATAAGAAAAACAGAACATAAGAAGTTAAATGAGCTAAGAGTCACAGCGATGGGTGACCTTATCGGGAAGGATTGCGAAGTCGATTTAAACTCGAATTTCGAACCGTAAAATGTGATGTTGTGGTCCTTAGGAACATTGCGAACACAGTGGAAAAGAGAAAATCACGAAAAAGAATTGTTAAGCAGGTCAAATAATTGGGTCAGGGGTCCGGAAGAAATATTGAATTATTTGCAAACCGGATCGAACTGGAGAGGGGTAATTTGGTCAATTGACCCCTGGAGCTAACCCCTGACCTGACTGTCAAATAAAATTGGAGAAAAGAAAATTTCGTAATTGAGAATTAAATTAAAAGAACTAAAGAAAAAAAAATGAAAAAAGAAAGTTAAAGCAATTGATAACATCATCATGATGATGCAACTATGACTTCATAATTAATTTGAATTAAATTAACTAATTGACTAAGCCAAATTAAAGAATAAAAACAAAATTAAAAAGCCAAATTTTTATCTTCTTCTTCTTTTTTTTTTTTCCGTAGCTTCTCATCTCTCTCCCTTTTCTCACTAAATCCTCCATAGCTACTTAATTTCAAGCTTTTAAAGCTTGAATCAACCCCATAAATCCCACAATTTTCCTAAATAAAACTTGTTCTTGGATCTTGGCAAGCCTATTGAGAAGGAAATTTGAAGGAAAATAAAGGGAAATTGAAGCTTTGGGAAACTTCACAAGAGGTTAGTGACAAATCCTTCAAATTATCTATTGAATTCTTGTTTACGTAATTGATGTAAGTTAGAAATTAGCTTTAAATGAAAAGAAAACAATTATTAATGGACTATATATGAATTCAACCAGCTAGGGTTTATGTTTGAAATGGGTGATTTGATGCAAATTAGAAAGTAGTTAAGTGAGAATAAGTGAATGAGAACTAAATATGCATTTATAATTCAACAAATGAACTAAACATGGAAGTTAGGGTTTTGGACCTAGGGTTTGGGAGACAAAATTTGGAGAAATGATGAAATGATATGCTTGACCTAGATTGAGGTGAGAAATGGTCATTTGTGACCAAATGAAGTGTGTTGGAAGTGTTGGAATTGAGTTTGAATTCGGATTGAATGGGGTCATGCTGCAGGCAGCAGGACCAAGGTCCCTTTGAGGGATCAAAACTGAAAATTTACAAGTTCAATTGGTATGAGACCAATTGGGAATGAAAATAGACACAAAATGACACAATTTTCATTCAGAAAAAGTGACCAAAACCTAGTGAACAAATTGACCAAATCCGGATTTTCTCAGTCTGACCTGTACAAAAATGACCAAATGAACAGTATTTGTTCATTTGGCAATAACTTAAGCTAGGTAGGTCTAAATGATCTGAAATGTTACCAGTGGATAGTTGAGATATAGACCTAAAACTTTCATGAAGAACACAAACCAAAATTATGCCATTAACCAAGTCATTTGGCCACCCAAAGTTGGTAACCTAAAACTGCCAGAACCAGAATTTGCCTAGAAATCTGGGTTAAGTCCAATCCGGCAGCCATGATTCAAATAGCTATAACTTGAGCTACAAAACTCCAATTGGAGTGATCCAAAAAGGAGAATAAAGTTAAGATAATAGGGAACATTTTCTGTGAAGGAAGTTTTGCTAAATTCTAACAGGAAAAATGACCAATGGAATAGTGCAACTTAAGACACCAAAACTGAAAATTTACAAATTTGCCTAAAAGACTTAGAATTTGAGTAAACAACCAAAACCAACAAATTTAGTGACCAAAATGTGGTATGTGGGTGAAGTTGGAATTCCCATACCTATTAAGCCTTAGAAAGTCAACAAATTGACTTGAATAGTGTCATGAATAGTAACCCCAAAACACAAATTTTAAAGAACGTCAAGTTTAGCACATTAGAGCTAGGTAAAAGTGAATTTAAATTTATTTTTTGATTTATGCTAAATTATGGTACTGAAACACTATGAAACTGTATGTTTCAGTGGAAAGGAATACCGAGAAAGAACCTGAGGAATCGAGTCAAGGCCAAGAGGCGACTTGCTTAAGGTTTGTGCACAACGTATAATTTTTGTAAATTATCTTCTGCATATTATTTTGAATAATTTGAAATATTGAATTGTGACATTACTATGATGAAGTATTTATGATGTTTTTGATTTAAATTGTTGAAAGTTATTTGTGTATATTTGAAATGGCAATGTTTAGTAAATTGTTAAGATAAGTTTTAAAACCACAGTGTCATGACTATATATTTGAACACCTTACTAGCATGACTAGTGGAGGTAATCAGTTTCGAATTTTGATTCCTTCTCTGGCTGAAGTGTTGAGGTGTGTGCCAGTAGAAGAAGAAATTGAATGGATATCCATATATTTGAGCTAGTTAGCCTTGTGATGTGACTTCTCCTTAGCCTCTGGCTATTGAGATTATATTTGTTTCAAATGGCATGATATAACTATGGCTTTTATGAAATGTGTTTTGATACTTCGAAATGAAATTGTTTGGATTAAAATCTCATAATTCATGTTTTGTAATTAATTCTCATGTTCTGTCCAATTTTTGAATAAATATGATTTAAACTCTGCATAAAGATTATTTTAGTATGTTGTGCACCACTGAGTCCTAGTACTCAGTGATGGCTGTTATTGCTATCCCAGATATAGAGACTAGAAGAGCAGCAGAGTGAGCTGCTGAGGATAGAGGAGCTACTTGCTTTAAAGTTATCGGGTATAATTTATACCCTATGTCACACCTTACCCCTCTGTAAGGCATAACATGATCCCATAGAATACCTAATGAACTACCGAACTTCACCTACCGATAACTCATTAAGTACCCTACAAGGGATTTTAAAACAATTTTCTCACTTTTGATAAGTGGTGAGCATTTTCTAATTGGTATTAAAACATTTAATTAAAGTTAAGTCTAGTTAATATTTTTGGCCCATTTTATTTTACCGCAAATTTTATAAAAATGTTGCTAGAGTTTCGTCTGTATTTTGAGAAAACAGTTCTTCAAAACCTGAAAATAAAGACACTCCCAATATTTTTCTTAATAACTTCTTCAAATTTCACAATCAATCTCACCTAATTTCTCAACTCTCAAAATTCAAACCATCCTCATTTCACAAATCGACACAAGTAATTAAATATACAGTTTAAATTAAATCAAACATTGAAATATCTTATTAAGATAACAAAATGAATATTTACATTCATGGGAGTATTAAGAATTTAATAGTACAAACTTTATAAATATATAAAATCTCAAGATAATATTACAATAATTTGTATTTGATTACAATCTAAATATATATATATATATTACAAAAGAGTTGGTACAACTGCTCAAAATAAATTTCATACATATAATTACAGAATTACATCAAAAGCTAATGTATAAGGGTATACCTATGATATACCCGAAGATAGTCTCACTATGTCTTTTCAGAAATCTTGCTCAGCTGCTTTATTATTCCTTTTACCTGCGACAGCATGCAAAGCTGTCGCTGAGTGGTGAACTCAGTGGTGCACAAATTACTAAGTTAAAACTTAATACAAATTATTCTTAACAATTCATAATGAATAAAAATTTAAAATTTCTAAATTCTTCAAAATCCTTGACATTCAAAAATCATTATTTTCATTCATGTAAATTATTCATTTGAATAACATTTTAATCAATTAATAACTATTTATTTACATTTCTTTTAAATTCCGAAACAATACAAAAATATTTTGAATTACTAACAAATTATTTATTTCAATCACAATTTATCAAATTATGCATAATTTAAAGGGCGTTGCCAACAATTCACACAGTTGATCCCATGACCCAAAATTCAAATAGATGCCGTATTGTACACCACGACATTTTACATTCTCCCAATAACCGAGGCTAAAAGGGAGAAACAAAGACTAGCTAGTATATATGAGTACTCATTCAAATTCTTGCCCAACTGGCAAGCCAGAGAGGAAGTAACTCGCCCCATCTAGTGGAGGAGATATCTCACTAGACAAGCTAATGAGAATTCTCAACAAATTTTGCCATGTCAACTGTGGTTTCAAATCATATTCAAAACAATTTCTATTTACAAAGTATTTACAAATCATCAACATATTTATTCATCATAAATTCATGCTCAAGGTTGGCAACACATCAAACTTAAAATTTACAATCCTCAAAACAATGCAATAAATCCTTAAATGCATAAGAAAATTTATATTCAAATTATACAATTTCATTCAATAAGTTAAAATTCTCAACACAAGAAAAATCATAAATCATCCCATAAATTTATTTCAAATCAATTTGGAATTGAAAAATAACAAAAGAGTTAGTTGTGCACAAACCTTATATGAGTCGCCTCTTGGCCTTGACTCGATCCCTCAGGTTCTTTTCTGATATTCTTTTCCACTGAAACACACAGTTTCACAGTGTCTCAGTATTATAACTTATTATAAATCCAAAATAAATTCAAATTCACTTTTATCTAGCTTGTATATGCTAAATTTGATGTTCTTTAAAATTTGTGTTTCGGGGTTACTATTCACTATACTATTCAAGTCAATTTGTTGACTTTCTAAGGCTTAATAGGTATGGGAATTCCAACTTCACCCACATACCACATTTTAGTCTCTAAATTTGTTGGTTTTGGTTGTTTTCTCAAATTCTAAGTCTTTTAGGCAAATTTGCAAATTTTCAGTTTTGGTGTCTTAAGTTGCACTGTTCCATTGGTCACTTTACTATTAGAATTTGGCAAAACTTTCTTCAGAGAAAATGTTCCTTATTGTCTTAAGTTTATTCTCCTTTTTGAATCACTCCAATTGGAGTTTTGTAGCTCAGGTTATAGCCATTTAAACCATGGCTGCCGGATTGGACTTAACCTAGTTTTCTGGGCAAATTTTGGTTCTGGGAGTTTTAGGTCACCAAATTTGGGTGGCCAAATGACTTGGTTAATGGCATAATTTGTATTTGTGTTCTTCATGAAAGTTTTAGATCTATATCTAAACTATCCACTGGTAAAATTTCAGGTCATTTAGACCTGCCTAGCTCAAGTTATGGCCAAATGAACAGACTGTTCATTTGGTCAGTTTGTACAGGGCAGACTGAGATTTTTCAAATTGAGTCAATTTATTCACTAGGTTTTGGTCACTTTTTGGGCATGGTTCCTAAATGAAAATTGTGTCATTTAGTGTCTATTTTCATTCCCAATTGGTCTCATACTAATTGGACTTGTAAATTTTCATTTTTGGTCCCTCAAAGGGACCTTAGTCATGCTGCCAGCAGCATGACCACGTTGAATCCGAATTTAGTCTCAACTCCAACACTTCCAACACATTTCATTTGGTCACAAATGACCATTTTTCACTTCAAACTAGGTCAAAGACATCATTTTACCATTTCTCACATTTTTGCCTCTAAACCCTAGGTCCAAAACCCTAACTACACTAGTAATTACATTTAACCACATCTGAGTCTCTCAATATCACCTCTACATTCATATAAGCTTGCCTACACTTATAATCCAATCAAATTCATGCACTACCATAGCAAACCCTAGCTGATCAAAATCCATTTTTAGTCCCCTAACAATTAATTTCATTTCATTTTAAGTTTATTTCTAAGTTAATTAAGCTATAAACACAATTAATTAAACTAAAAAATCAAATTTAGTTTACTAACCTTAGTGCAAAATTTTCTTTCCCTTCAAACCTCTTCCTTTCTTCCTTCTTTATTCTTCAATCACCTCTTTTAGTTGCCAAAACAAGCTTTAACCATGGTAGAGTAATTTTCTATGGTGAGATTTTTGGTTTTTCAAGCTCAAAGATGAGCTTTCATGGAGGTTTTAAGGTGAGGGAGCTTTGGGAGAAAGAGAGAAAGAGAGCTACGGGAAAGAAAAAGATGGATCTTTTTTTTTTTTTCATTTTATGTGTATTTATGCAAAATTTGACTTAGTCAAATTGGTTAATTAAATTAAAATTAATTTTGATGTCATATCTTATGTCATTTGGTGATGTCATTATTCAATTTTTTTTCTTTTATGTGTTTTTTAAATATTTAGTAAGACAAAATTATCCTAAGATTTAAATTTTTTTTAATTATTAAGTTTATTGCATCATGCATGATGTCATAAGCTTTTTCACCTTTTCCAAATTTTTTTCTTTTTCTTTTTCATATATTTTTCTATTAGTTCTTTAATTTAATTCTTGATCCCAAAATTTTCTTTTCTCCGATTTTATTCGACAGTTTAGTCTGGAGTCAGCTCTCGGGGTCAATTGACCAAATTGGCCCTTGCCGGTTCATTCCGGTTTACCAATAATTCAAGATTTCCTCTGGATCCCTGACCTAATTATTTGACCGACTTAACAATTCTTTTTTGTGATTTCCTCTTTTCCACTATGTTTATAATGGTCTTAAGGACCGCAGTGTCACATTTTATGGTTCAAAAATCGAGTTTAAATCGACTTCGTAATCCTTCCCGAGAAGGTCACCCATCGCTGTGACGCTCAGCTCGTTTAACTTCTTATGTTCTGTTTTTCTTATTTATACTTAACTAATTGATAATTACTAATTATTTGTGTTTATGGCTTATCTAGTTGTCTTAAGTGTGGTTCTAATCTTCTTAATTTTCCGAACTGACACCGGTCACCGGAACAGTAAAATATACCAGGATGTACAAATGGGGGTGTTACAATTCTCCCCCCTTAAAACAATTTCATCCTCGAAATTTTACCTGGTATCAGTCTCTAAACAATTGTGGGTGTTGTCTCCTCATGTCCTATTCACGCTTCCAAGTAGCTTCTGGCCTGAATGATGGTTCCTTAGCACTTTAACCAATACTATTTACTCATCGATTGCTCACCTCATGTGCCAAGTTTCTTATGAGCCTCTGTCATAAGTTAGATTTAAATTCATTTCAATTTTAGAGGTAAGCAAATCTGTGTGCTAGTGGATCCACTCTTTCTAGGACCTTGTATGATCCTATGGGTGAGAACTTAGTTTTACTTTTTTTCTTATTAAATCTCTTGATCATTTGATCAACTTTCAGTTTAGTTTAGAATATTTTAGTCTTTTCTTGCTATTGTTTTAGCAATTATTTTCCTTTGTAGTCTTTATTTTTTTTTTAAATAACCTTGTTGGTCATATATGAACTGCTTATCTCTTTCTTGGCCATAGGGCTATAACCATTATCTTACCATCTCCATTTATGACCAAGGCCTACGTGCCATTTCGCACTATCTTGTTTGCTTTTGTTTAACTTATTTCCTTCTTGATAAAATAGTTTAGGATATCGTTACGCGTCTTAAGTAGGTTGTTTGCCCTGGTGGCAATTCCTCATCTAGTGTTTTTCTCATTTCTTATTGTTCTATTTGTTTTTTTTTTCTTTCATTCCACAACTTAACTTTAATTATTTTATTTTTTTAATCTAATCTTCTTCCTTAACTTAACTGTCGAGTCATGATTTAGCACCTCTTATCATCCCTAATAAATCCACTATACTTCAATATTACTTGATTTGGTCCTCTGACCATTCTAGTCAACACTTTAACTAATATTCATAACGTTTCTTTATTACATTCACACCAACTATTCTAATTTTTACTTCCACAACTCTTTTATCTATCAATATTCTATATTTTATTTTCCACTAGTTTGCGATCATTACCCCTTTTCTTTTTTTTTTCAACCATAAATAATTTTGTAATCTTAAGAAGGGAGTCTACCAGACTCTCCTGTTTCCCATGCTATTCAAAAGTTTCGCTTTAATTCTAATCTAATCCTTATGATCCGCACAATAAAATTGTGCTCTTCCTAAAGAATACCTGGCCAACTAGTTCCTATCGAATTACTGTTATTAGTAGAATATCATTTCTTAACTGTTTATAAGTTATAATTGTCATCCATAGCATCCTGTCTCTTCTAGGGGAACAAAATTATATTTTATGTCTCACCACTACACAAATAGAATATTATTGCATAGTTACTACGATACATCCCAATAGATCAAACTTCCCTATGTCTTATTTCTTTCAAATCCACTAATATCTTAAATTTATTTTGATTATGGTACTTACTGACATCTATCAACAGTAGTACCTTTACTTCCATCTAGGGCAGATATATTGCTATAACTTACTTTTTGGTCCTCTTGCCTTCTTAATTAGGCTTACTAATTAACTTTATAATTTATCGTAGTCTAGGAGATGTCTCTCACTATAAACTTTTTCAAAATTAATTCCAATCATGCTTATTATCGCAATTCTTATCCTAAAAGACTAATTACTAACACATTAAAATTTATCTCCATGCAAGGGAATAGCAATAGAACATATAATTTTGCATTAGCATATAAATAAGTAGAGCCGGAATCAAATAGTACATAATTATTCCTTTCACAAGTTAATAACATACTGGCAACTACATCTGAAGTCTCTGCTTCTTTCCCTCGATGCATGGTGTTCCCTTTTTCTAGTGTATTCCTCTGCTCGGGTTGGTCCATTGTGCGAGGATTACCTGAAGTGCTGTCTCTACTTCTACCTCTGCCCCTACTAATTATTAATGAGCCTCTAAAATCAGAATCTTGAACTGATTCCTCTGGTGTAGTATGTGGCATAAATCGACGTGCGCTAGTACAATCTCGAGCGAAATGTCCAATTCCACCACAATTGAAGCAGGCTCCAGTGACCCTATGGCAAATACCCCCGTGAAATTTTCCACAAACATCATAGAGACGGGTAAGGTAGGAACTTCTGGTTCTTTGACTAATGATTCTTGATTGTTTTCACCCTGAAGATCCGCCTCTGTCATACTTAGGAGCTCAGGGTCCCTCAAAATTTTTTCTCTTTCCCAACTTACTACTCGAACTTTGACCTATGGGTTTTCCACTTTTCTCTTTTTCATGCTGCTCTTGAGGGGGTTGGGTTTGTACTTGGGCCTGGGCTGACAGATTATCAGCCATTTGCTGAAAGAACATGGCCATCTGCTGAAAGAACATGGCCATCTGCTGGGCCGTTTATGCAGTAATTTGTATAGGAGGGACTAGTGCAGCTGGACCTCCAACGCTCTGCGAAACTGGGGCCTCTCCTTGTACGTTAGCTGTATCAGACTGCTCTACCGTTTTATCCCCCTTGTCCATATCTATTCACAGGATTTTTTTTTTATTTTCTGTACAACCAACACAAGGAGATTTCCCCCCGTTAGTTCATATTTATGATGTAAATGTACTATATGTATCAAATATTTGAGCAGTTGTACTTATCAAAAAATATTTCAAATTCACAGTTCAAAATTTACTTTAAAACCTTTGCTCTGATACCACTAAAACATGTCACACCTTACACCTCTGTAAGGCATAACATGATCCCGTAGAATACCTAATGAACTACCGAACTTCACCTACCGATAACTCATTAAGTACCCTACAAGGGATTTTAAAACAATTTTCTTACTTTTGATAAGTGGTGAGCATTTTCTAATGGGTATTAAAACATTTAATTAAAGTTAAGTCTAGTTAATATTTTTGGCCCATTTTATTTTACCGCAAATTTTATAAAAATTTTGTCAAAGTTTCGTCTGTATTTTGAGAAAACAGTTCTTCAAAACCTGAAAATAAAGACACTCCCAATATTTTTCTCAATAACTTCTTCAAATTTCACAATCAATCTCACCCAATTTCTCAAGTCTCAAAATTCAAACCATCCTCATTTCACAAATCAACACAAGTAATTAAATACACAGTTTAAATTAAATCAAACATTGAAATATCTCATTAAGATAACAAAATAAATATTTACATTCATGGGAGTATTAAAAATTTAGTAGTGCAAACTTTATAAATACATAAAATCTCAAGATAATATTACAATAATTTGTATTTGATTACAATATAAATATATGTATTACAAAAGAGTTGGTACAACTGCTCAAAGTAAATTTCATACATATAATTACATAATTACATCAAAAGCTAATGTACAAGGGTATACCTATGATATACCCGAAGATAGTCTCACTATGTCTTTTCAGAAATCTTGCTCAGCTGCTTTATTATTCCTTTTACCTGCGACAGCATACAAAGCTGTCGCTGAGTGGTGAACTCAGTGGCGCACAAATTAATAACTTAAAACTTAATACAAATTATTCTTAACAATTCATAATGAATAAAAATTTAAAATTTCTAAATTCTTCAAAATCCATGACATTCAAAAATCATTATTTTCATTCATGCAAATTATTCATTTGAATAACATTTTAATCAATTAATAACTATTTATTTACATTTCTTTTAAATTCTGAAACAATACAAAAATATTTTGAATTACTAACAAATTATTTATTTCAATCACAATTTATCAAATTATGCATAATTTAAAGGGCGTTGCCAACAATTCACACAGTTGATCCCATGACCCAAAATTCAAATAGATGTCGTGTTGTACACCAAGACATTTTACATTCTCCCAATAACCGAGGCTAAAAGGGAGAAACAAAGACTAGCTAGTATATATGAGTACTCATTCAAATTCTTGCCCAACTGGCAAGCTAGAGAGGAAGTAACTCGCCCCATCTAGTGGAGGAGATATCTCACTAGACAAGCTAATGAGAATTCACAACAAATTTTGCCATGTCAATTGTGATTTCAAATCATATTCAAAACAATTTCTATTTACAAAGTATTTACAAATCATCAACATAGTTATTCATCATAAATTCATGCTCAAGGTTGGCAACACATCAAACTTAAAATTTACAATCCTCAAAACAATGCAATTAATCCTTAAATGCATAAGAAAATTTATATTCAAATTATATAATTTCATTCAATAAGTTAAAATTCTCAATACAACAAAAATCATAAATCATACCATAAATTTATTTCAAATCAATTTGGAATTGAAAAATAACAAAAGAGTTAGTTGTGCACAAACCTTATACGAGTCGCCTCTTGGCCTTGACTCGATCTCTCAGGTTCTTTTTCGGTATTCTTTTCCACTGAAACACACAGTTTCATAGTGTTTCAGTATCATAACTTATTATAAACCCAAAATAAATTCAAATTCACTTTTATCTAGCTTATATATGCTAAACTTGACGTTCTTCAAAATTTGTGTTTCGGGGTTACTATTCACTACACTATTCAAGTCAATTTGTTGACTTTCTAAGCTTAATAGGTATGGGAATTCTAACTTCACTCACATACCACATTTTGGTCACTAAGTTTGTTGGTTTTGGTTGTTTTCTCAAATTCTAAGTCTTTTAAGCAAATTTGCAAATTTTCAGTTTTGATGTCCTAAGTTGCACTGTTCCATTGGTCACTTTACTGTTAGAATTTGGTAAAACTTTCTTCATAGAAAATGTTCCTTACTGTTTTAAGTTTATTATCCTTTTTGAATCACTCCAATTGGAGTTTTTTAGCCCAAGTTATAGCTATTTGAACCATGGCTGCCGGATTAGACTCAACCCAATTTTCTGGGCAAATTTTGGTTCTGGCAATTTTAGGTCACCAAATTTGGGTGGCCAAATAACTTTGTTAATGGAATAATTTGTGTTTGTGTTCTTCATGAAAGTTTTAGGTCTATATCTAAACTATCCACTGGTAAAAGTTCATGTCATTTAGACCTACCTAGCTCAAGTTATGGTCAAATGAACAAACATTGTTTATTTGGTCAGTTTGTACAGGGTAGACTGAGATTTTTCAAATTGAGTCAATTTATTCACTAGGTTTTGGTCACTTTTTGGGCATAGTCCCTAAATGAAAATTGTGTCATTTAGTGTCTATTTTCATTCCTAATTGGTCTCATACTAATTGGACTTGTAAATTTTCATTTTTGGTCCCTCAAAGGGACCTTAGTCATGCTGCCAGCAGCATGACCACGCTGAATCCGAATTTAGTCTCAACTCCAACCCTTCCAACACATTTCATTTGGTCACAAATGACCATTTTTCACTTCAAACTAGGTCAAAGACATCATTTTACCATTTCTCACATTTTTGCCTCTAAACCCTAGGTCCAAAACCCTAACTACACTAGTAATTACATTTAACCACATCCAAGTATCTCAATATCACCTCTACATTCATATAAGCTTGCCTACACTTATAATCCAATCAAATTCATGCACTACCATAGCAAACCCTAGCTGATCAAAATCCATGTTTAGTCCTCCAACAATTAATTTCATTTCATTTTAAGTTTATTTCTAAGTTAATTAAGCTATAAACACAACTAATTTAACTAGAAAATCAAATTTAGCTTACTAACCTTAGTGCAAAATTTTCTTTCCCTTCAAACCTCTTCCTTTCTTCCTTCTTTATTCTTCAATCACCTCTTCTACTTGCCAAAACAAGCTTTAACCATGGTAGAGTAATTTTCTATGGTGAGATTTTTAGTTTTTCAAGCTCAAAGATGAGCTTTCATGGAGGTTTTAAGGGTGAGAGAGCTTTGGGAGAAAGAGAGAAAGAGAGCTACTGGAAAGAAGAAGATGGATCTTTTTATTTTATTTTTTTTTTCATTTTATGTGTATTTATGCAAAATTTGACTTAGTCAAATTGGTTAATTAAATTAAAATTAATTTTGATGTCATATCTTATGTCATTTGGTGATGTCATTATTCAATTTTCTTTTTTTTTTCTTTTGTGTTTTTTAAATATTTAGTAAGACAAAATTATCCTAAAATTTAATTTTTTTTTTAATTATTAAGTTTATTGTATCATGCATGATGTCATAAGCTTTTTCACCTTTTCCAAATTTTTTCCTTTTTCTTTTTCATATATTTTTCTATTAGTTCTTTAATTTAATTCTTGATCCCAAAATTTTCTTTTCTCCAATTTTATTGGACAGTTAGGTCAAGAGTCAGCTCTCTTGGTCAATTGACCAAATTGCCCCTCGCCGGTTCAATTCGGTTTGCAAATAATTTAAGATTTCCTCTGGATCCCTGACCTAATTATTTGACCGGCTTAACAATTCTTTTTTGTGATTTCCTCTTTTTCACTGTGTTTATAATGGTCCTAAGGACTGCGGTGTCACATTTTACGGTTCGAAATTGGAGTTTAAATCGACTTCGTTATCCTTCCCGAGAAGGTCACCCATTGCTGTGACTCTCAGCTCGTTTAACTTCTTATGTTCTGTTTTTCTTATTTATACTTAACTAATTGACAATTACTAATTATTTGTGCTTATAGCTTATCTAGTTGTCTTAAGTGTGTTCTAATCCTCTTAATTTTTCGGATTGACACCGGTCATCAGAACAGTGAAATATACCAGGCTGTACAAATAGGGGTGTTACACCCTGACTGTAAATATTTATTTTGATGTATGTAATACACGTAAATGTATGGACATGTAAAATTGGTCTTGAGCAGCTTGTACAAAGTTTGCATAAAGTTTGTAATAAATTTTAGTTTGGATTTTCCTAATGTAAATTTTTAGTATGATGTATATAAATTATTTTATCTTTAATGAAATATAAATGGAAATATTTTATTTTAATTTAAATGAAATTGATTGATAGTATTTTGTTGATTACTGAATTTTTGGAAATTGAGAAATGATGATTGTTGAATTTTGAAACTTGAGAAATTGGTTGGGATTGTTGTGGAGTTATTGAAATTGTTGAGATAAATTATTAGAAGTGCTTTTTACAGGTATTTGAAGAATTGTTTTCTCAAAATATAGACGGCACTCTGCCGAAATTTTTATAAAATTTGCGAAAAAATAAAATGAGCCAAAAATTTTAACTAGTTTTTAACTTTAATTAAATGTTTTAATACCTATTAGAAAATGCTCACCACTTATCAAAAGTAAGAAAATTATTTTAAAATCCCTTGTAGGGTGCTTAATGAGTTATCGGTAAGTGTAGTTCCGTAGTTTATTAGGTATTCTACTGGATTATGTTATGCCTTACAGAGGGGTAAGGTGTAACATATTTTTGTGGTATCAGAGCAAATTTTTAAAGTATGTTTTAACTTGTGAATTTGTGTCTTTCTTGATTAAGTACAACTGCTCAATGTCCTTATTTGTTACATACAGTGCATTACATCATAAATATGAACTAACGGAGGGAATCTCCTTGTGTTATTTGTTCAGCAGATATCCTAACTTCAGACCGAAATGGAAGAAGAGGGTCGCTCTGTTGAGCAATCTGTTGAAGCTGAGGCACAAGGGGAAGCCCCAGCTCTACAGAATGTCAGTGGGTCAGTGGCATCAGCCCCACAAATACCGCAGTTTCCTGCACAGTTCGCACAGCAGATGGCTGCGATGTTCCAATAAATAGCTGGGGTATGCCCGCTCAAGCTCCACTTCAGACACCTGTGGTACAACCACAGCCTCCAGTTAGACAGTATGACAAGTTGTTAAATTATGGGGCTACAGAATTTAAGAGTACAGTAGACCCTTTAGAGGCAGAGCAGTGGCTAGAGAGAATGGACAGAGTATTCAAGAAGCTGCACTGCCCAGATGAGTTGAAATTTGAATACTCCGTGTCACTACTGCAAGGGGATGCGTATGATTGGTGGAAGACCATACCCCACAGCTTGGCTGAACCACTAGTACTGACCTGGGATAACTTCATCAGAGAGTTTAGACAAAAATACGTCCCAGATGCATATGTTGATCAGAAACTACAAGAATTTCAGAGTTTGAAACAAGGCAACAGCACAGTGGCAGAGTATGAGAGGGAGTTCTCCTGCTTAAGCCACTATGCTAGGAGTCTCCTGTCTACCAGCAAGGAAAGGTGCAAGAGATTTGAGACGGGTTTGAAGCCCAGCATACGGATGCAAGTAGTGGGATTCAGACACAGTAATTTCTAAGAGCTCATCTCTCAGGCACTTGCGTTGGAAAGAATTGAATCAGAAGCGACACCAACAAAAGAAAAATAAAAAAAAAGTTGAAAAATCAGAGAAAGACAAGGGAGAAAAATCAGTTAAACAAAGTTCTGGTGGTACTTCAGGGAAGAGAAAGAAATTTGGTGGACCTAGCAGAGGTCGAGGTGGAAGATTTGGAAGGGGTCGATTCTTTGGACAGAGGCCCCCTAGGTCTGGTCAGCAGTCGAGCAGGGGTTTATATCTTGCCTGCCCCTGTGAGACTTGTGGCAAGATTCATGGGGGAGAATGCTATTGGGCTATAGGAGCCTGCTTTAACTGTGGAGCCAAGGGCCATTTAGCAAAAGACTACACTAGTACTCCTAAATATGGTCCAACTCCTACCACTGCAAAAGGATCTATTCAGAGTCCTGCTTCCAGAAGTTCACAACCTATTGGTAGAGGAAGAGGCAGAGGTAGAGGCACTTACGTCGTAGTCGAGTGCGGTTGGTCGGTCGGCTGAGAAGTGCTTCAGCCAGAGTTTACACAATGAGACAATGAGAAGAGGCTGAGACTTCTGATGTTGTAGTCTGTACATTTTCTATCTCTAATCAAGAAGTATTTGTGTTATTTGATCCGAGTTCAACCCACTCATATGTTAGTGCTAGCATAGTCAGTTCACTTGCTGTTCCATGTGTCCAAATGGGTTTTGAAGTGCTAGTAACTAGTCCATTAGGATAAGAGGTCCGGGTCAACAGAATTTATAGGGACTGTCCTTTGGTGATCCAAGGACATGTTTTTCTGTCAGATTTTGATTGAAATGCCCTTCAGAGAGTATGATATCATCTTGGGCATGGATTGGTTAGCCAGGCATCATGCCACGATTGACTGTAGACTGAAGACAGTCACTTTTGGTCTCCTTCTGTACGGTGATGTGGTAATACATGGAGAGAGACATTTACTGCCATCAAACATCATTTCGGCTGCACTAGCCAGAAGGATGATCAGAAAAGGGTGTGAAGCATATTTGGCACATGTGATAGACACCCAAGTGGGGAGTCCAGCACTGAGGGACATCCCTACTGTATATGACTTTTCGGATGTATTTCCTGATGAATTGCTAGGATTACTTCCAGAAAGAGAGGTGCAGTTTGAGATTGATGTTATGCCTGGTGTGGACCCAATCTCTGTAACACCATATAGAATAGCACCTGCAGAATTGAAAGAGTTGAAAGTGCAGTTGCAAGAGCTGCTTGACAAGGGCTTTATCTGCCCTAGTGTGTCACCTTGGGGAGCGCCAGTGTTGTTTGTTAAGAAGAAGGATGGCACTATCCGCTTATGTATTGATTATCAACAGTTGAATAAGGTGACAATAAAGAATAGATATCCATTGCCCCGCATTGATGACTTGTTTGATTAGTTAAGGGATGTAGCTGTGTTCTCCAAAATTGACCTGAGATCAGGTTATCATCAGCTGAAAGTACAAGAGCAGAGTATTCCTAAAACTGCCTTCAGAACCCGCTATGGCCATTATGAGTTCTTGGTTATGCCATTCGAGTTAACTAATACTTCGGCTGCTTTTACGGATCTGATGAACACTATCTTCAGACCATACCTTGATCAGTTTGTTGTGGTATTCATAGATGATATATTGGTATATTCGAGGAGTGTAGAAGAGCATGATAGACATCTGCGGATTATACTACAGACTTTGAAGGAGAAACAGCTATACGCCAAATTATCAAAGTGTGAATTTTTGCTCAAAGAAATATCTTTCTTGGGCCATGTAGTATTGGTAGAGGGCATCAAGGTAGATCCAAGTAAGATAGAAGCTGTCCTTAATTGAAGGCCACCCAGAAATATCATAGAGATTCATAATTTTCTGGGTTTAGCTGAATACTACCATCAATTTGTGAAAGGATTCTCCATGTTGGCATCTCTATTTACCAAGCTACTTAGGAAAGATATGAAATTTTAGTGGACGGACAAATGCCAGCAGAGTTTTGATGAATTGAAGAAATGTTTGACTGAAGCTCCATTCCTGACTTTACCTACCCCGGGTAAAGAATTCACAGTATATAGTGATGCTTCTCACAATGGGTTAGGCTGTGTATTGATGCAAGATCGAAATGTCATTTCCTATACATCACGCTAGCTGAAACCGCATGAGAGGAATTATCTAGCACATGATTTGGAGCTTGCAACTATTGTGTTTGCTCTTAAGATCTGGAGACACTATTTGTATGGGGAGAAGTGCTACATCTACACAGATCATAAGAGTTTGAAGTATTTGGGCACCCCGAAAGAGTTGAATTTGAGACAGAGGAGATGGTTTGAGTTGATAAAAGACTATGATTGTCTGATAGACTATCAGCCAGGGAAAACTAATATTGTGGCTGACGCCTTAAGTCGCAAGACTATGGCAAGTCTACGGGTTACTCCTTTGTTTATGGTACATGAGTTGAGATCATTACATCCCAGCTTAGAAATTAATGATGAGGGGCAGACAGCAGTTGCATGGCATGTACAGCCAGTATTGATTGATCAGATCAGAATGGCTGCTTAAAATGATCAGAAGTATCAAAAGTTGTTAGAAGAAGTCAGACAGGGCAAGAAACCAGAATTCTCAATAAGAGATGACGTTCTACTACTACACCAGGGCAGAATGTGTGTTCCTAATGATGTTAATTTAAGGAAGATCATTTTGAAGGAAGCACATGAGTCTCCTTTTGCCATACACCCTGGTGGCACAAAAATGTATAGAGGGCTATAGGAGCATTACTGGTGGATAGGCATAAAAAGAGATGTGGCAGAATTTGTTTCCAAATGCCTAACTTGTCAGCAAGTGAAGGCAGAGCATCAAGTACCCGTTGGGTTGTTACATCCACTACCAGTACCAGAATGGAAATGGGAGAGAATAACAATGGATTTTGTGATGGGACTTCCGAGGATACAAAAGAGTCATGATGCAGTATGGGTCATTGTTGACAGACTAACCAAGTCTGCTCATTTTCTGCCAGTCCAGATGGATTACAGTTTAGAAAGATTGGCCAAGTTGTACATTGATGAGATAGTGAGACTGCATGGAGTGCCAGTATCCATTGTATCAGACAGAGATCCTAGGTTCACTTTTAGACTCTGGGGTAGTCTTCAGAGAGCCCTAGGAACTAGATTGAACTTTAGTATGGCATTCCACCCACAGACAGATGGCCAATCTGAGAGGGTAATTCAGATCTTGGAGGACATACTACGGGCTTGTGTGATTGAGTTTAAGGGCAGTTAGGGGACACACTTGCCTTTGATTGAGTTTACTTACAATAACAGCTACTAATCAAGCATTGGGATGCCTCCATATGAAGCTTTATATGGCAGAAAATGTAGAACCCCATTGTGTTGGGATGACGTGGGTGAAAGAAAGATGATTGGGCCAGAAATTGTTCAACAAACTGAAGATAAAATCAGATTGATCAGAGATCGACTTAAGACTACATCAGACCATCAGAAGTCCTATATTGATTTGAAGAGAAGGGATATTGAGTATACAGTGGGTGAGAAAGTATTCCTCAAGGTTTCTCCTTGGAAGAGAATTATGAGATTCGGCAGAAAGTGGAAACTAAGTCCTCGTTTTATCGGGCCATATGACTTTCTGGAAAGAGTGGCCCCTTTGGCATATCGTTTGGCACTACCTCCAGAGTTGGAGAAGATACATAATGTCTTCCATGTGTCTATGTTGAGGAGGTATCGATCAGACCCATCTCATGTACTACCAGTGGAAGAAATTGAAGTGAATCTAGACCTCACATACGAGGAAGAACCCATAGAGATTCTGGCTTATGAGGTGAAGCAGCTACGAAACAAGCAGATACCGTTGGCAAAAGTGCTGTGGAACCATCATTCGGGCCAAGAAGCTATTTGGGAACGAGAGGAGGACATAAGGAGACAACACCCACAGTTGTTCAGAGATTGATACCAGGTAAAATTTTGAGATGAAATTTATTTAAGGGGGAGAGAATTGTAACACCCCTATTTGTATAGCCTGGTATATTTCACTGTTCCGGTGACCGGAGTCGGTCCGGACAATTAAGGGGATTAGAACCACACTTAAGACAACTAGATAAGCCATAAACACAAATAATTAGTAATTATCAATTAGTTAAGTATAATAAGAAAAACAAAACATAAGAAGTTAAATGAGCCAAGAGTCACAACGATGGGTGACCTTCTTGGGAAGGATTACGAAGTCAATTTAAACTCGAATTTCGAATTGTAAAATCTGACGCCGCGGTCCTTAGGACCATTTCGAACATAATGGAAAAGAGAAAATCATGAAAAAGAATTGTTAAGTAGGTCAAATAATTAGGTCAGGGCTCCGGAAGAAATATTGAATTAATTGCCAACCGGGTCGAACTGGCGATGGGTAATTTGGTCAATTGACCCCTAGAGCTGACTCCTGACGTGACTGTCAAATAAAATCGGAGAAAAGAGAATTTCGTAATCGAGAATTAAATTAAAAGAACTAAAGAAAAAAAATGAAAAAAGAAAGTTAAAGCAATTGATGACAGCATCATGATGATGCAACTATGACTTCATAATTAATTTTAATTAAATTAACTAATTGACTAAGTCAAAGTAAAGAATAAAAACAAAATTAAAAAGCCAAATTTTTATCTTCTTCTTCTTTTTTTCTGTAGCTTCTCATCTCTCTCCCTTTTCTCACTAAATCCTCCATAGCTACTTAATTTCAAGCTTTTAAAGCTTGAATCAACCCCATAAATCCCACAATTTTCCTAAATAAAACTTGTTCTTGGATCTTGGCAAGCCTAATAAGAGGAAATGTGAAGGAAAATAAAGGGAAATTGAAGCTTTGGGAAACTTCCCAAGAGGTTAGTGACAAATTCTTCAAATTATCTATTGAATTCTTGTTTAAGTAATTGATGTAAGTTAGAAATTAACTTTAAATGAAAAGAAAACAATTATTGAGGGACTATATATGAATTCAACCAGCTAGGGTTTATGTTTGAAATGGGTGATTTGATGCAAATTAGAAAGTAGTTAAGTAAGAATAAGTGAATGAGAACTAAATATGCATTTATAATTCAACAAATGAACTAAACATGGAAGTTAGGGTTTTGGACCTAGGGTTTGGGAGAAAAAATTTGGAAAAACAGTGAAATGATGTGTTTGACCTAGTTTGAGGTGAGAAATAGTCATTAGTGACCAAATGAAGTGTGTTGGAAGTGTTGGAATTGAGTTCAAATTCAGATTGAATGTGATCATGCTGCAGGCAGCAGGACCAAGGTCCCTTTAAGGGATCAAAATTGAAAATTTACAAGTCCAATTGGTATGAGACCAATTGGGAATGAAAATAGACACAAAATGACACAATTTTCATTTAGGAATCATGCCCAAAAAGTGACCAAAACCTAGTGAACAAATTGACCAAATCCGGATTTTCTCAGTTTGACCTGTACAAAAATTACCAAATGAACAGTGTCTATTCATTTGGCCATAACTTGAGCTAGGCAGGTCTAAATGACCTGAAATTTTACACGTGGATAGTTGAGATATAGACCTAAAACTTTCATGCGGAACACAAGCCCAAATTATGCCATTAACCAAGTCATTTGGCCACCCAAAGTTGGTAACCTAAAACTGCCAGAACCAGAATTTGCCCAGAAATCTGGGTTAAGTCCAATTCGGCAGCCATGATTCAAATGGCTATAACTTGAGCTACAAAACTCCAATTGGAGTGATCTAAAAAGTAGAATAAAGTTAAGACAATAGGGAACATTTTCTATGAAGGAAGTTTTTCCAAATTCTAACAGAAAAATGACCAATGGAACAGTGCAACTTAAAACACCAAAACTGAAAATTTACAAATTTGCCTAAAAGACTTAGAATTTGAGTAAACAACCAAAACCAACAAATTTAGTAACCAAAATGTGGTATGTGGGTGAAGTTGGAATTTCCATACCTATTAAGCCTTAGAAAGTCAACAAATTGACTTAAATAGTATCGTGAATAGTAACACCAAAGCACAAATTTCAAAGAACGTCAAGTTTAGTTCATTAGAGCTAGGTAAAAGTGAATTAAAATTTATTTTTGGATTTATGCTAAGTTATGGTACTAAAACACTGTGAAACTGTATGTTTCAGTGGAAAGGAACACCGGAAAAGA
This sequence comes from Hevea brasiliensis, assembly GCF_030052815.1. Classification (NCBI taxonomy): domain Eukaryota; kingdom Viridiplantae; phylum Streptophyta; class Magnoliopsida; order Malpighiales; family Euphorbiaceae; genus Hevea; species Hevea brasiliensis. Next base: position 75,543,866 of record NC_079502.1, on the reverse strand, counting down.
ACCCGAGTAATATAGTTAAGGCCAAGAGGTGACTCGCTTAAGGTTTGTGCACAACGTATAATTTTTGTAAATTATCTTCTGCATATTGTTTTGAATAATTTGAAATATTGAATTGTGACATTACTATGATGAAGTATTTATGATGTTTTTGATTTAAATTGTTGAAAGTTATTTGTATATATTTGAAATGGCAATGTTTACTAAATTGTTAAGATAAGTTTTGAAACCACAGTGCCATGACCATATATTTGAACACCTTACTAGCATGACTAGTGGGGGTAATCAGTTTCAAATTTTGATTCCTTCTCTGGCTGAAGTGTTGAGGTGTGTGCCAGTAGAAGAAGAAATTGAATGGGTATCCATATATTTGAGCTAGCTAGCCTTGTGATGTGACTTCTCCTTAGCCTCTGGCTATTGAGATTATATTTGTTTCGAACGGCATGATATAACTGTGGGTCTTATGAAATGTGTTTTGATACTTCGAAATGAAATTATTTGGATTAAAATCTCATAATTCATGTTTTGTAATTAATTCTCATGTTTAGTCCAATTTTTGAATAAACATGATTCACTACAAGAAAATTAATATTTAACGAGAGGAAAAATCATCGTTAAAAGTTAAAAAGTGGTCGTTAATAATAATTAACAACCACAAAAGTTGGTCGTTAAGTCGTCGTTATAGGCTCCGTCGTTAAAAAGTTTAACGAGGAATTTATATAACTCGTCGTTGATACTAATAACGAGGACACAATAAGCGATTGTTAAAATTATAGTATTAACGACTATTTTAGCCGTCGTTAATGTTATTAACAACGGAGAAAATGGTCATCAAATTTAAATTAAAAGATCGTTATTTTACAATGTAACGGCCTCTAAAAACTATTAACAATGAAAAAATTGGTCGTTAAAAAATATTAACAACAGCAAATAATGCTCGTTAATGGTTATTAACAATTAAAAAAAATCTCGTTAAAAAGTATTAACGAGAGCAAATGATGATCGTTAAAAATTACTAACGATAGTAAAAAGTAGTCGTTGAAAATAATTGAGGATGAACATTAAAAATTGATAACAACGATGCAAAATGGTCGTTAAAAATGATTAACAATCATAAAAATAGTTGTGAAAACATATTAACAATAACAAAAAGAGGTGATTAACAATCAATATGAATGCAAAAATCATCATTAATAATGATGATTTAATTGTGTTAACTTTTAAAACACTAAAAAATTTAATAAGCAATTAATAATAATAAATAATATGCTTCATAAATAAAATAACATTCATACATCAATATGAAAAATGTCATAACAACCGTCTCAAATGTCGGTTTAATATTAATTATTTACACTTAATTTGTTTATGTCAATAAGAAAACTATAAATACGTGAAGGCTGAAATAAAATTCAACAATATCTTCTAAGTTACTTTTGAACACCTTCACCCAAAAAAATTACTTCAATGCTTTCACTATTTGCATAATCACATCTGCACCAAAATATAAAAATATAATTAGATTGCAACAACTATGAAATCCACTAATAGCTTGAAATGAGTTTCACATTTAACTTAAAATTTGTTAATATTTTATTTCTAAACAGTTTAAGTATAATATATCAAATAAAAAATTCGGCAAAATTCCATTTGTATTTTGAATATTTTCAAAATTTCAAACAAATAATTCAAATTCATAACTTGCATAAAACATAAATTCAAAAATATTCATCAACTTCCAATCCGATTTCTGTGCTCTTTAATTAAATTATATACATTTATCTTCAATAAATATATAATAGTGAATATTTATTTCTATTTGTAAATGTACAACTTAAAATATGACCTATATTAAAAACAATATAAAGAATATAGTAGATGAAAAAGAAGATAATTTACCTTATCACAATCAAGTAGATTGATCTGTAGATAGAGAAGTTCTAGATGGAGCATTAGAGTATTGGCTCAATAATAAGTCCTCCAGGTATTTCATCCTAGTTTCTACTTCAGACAAACGATCCTTAAGCAATCGATTCTCCTCTTGAAGGCCAACGTTGGAATGAGATTTCTTAACTTCTTTTGCCTTTATTCCACCCCCATAACCAATAATTTGATCACGATGTCGTGTTTCAAAACATTGTTCTACAACCTCCATATGAGACAAAGAAGGGTTGGATTGGATGACATCACGTATCTGATCCTATAATAATTATGATTAATCAATGACACAAATAAAACAATTTATGAAAAGACAAAGATTTGCAATAAAAGTAATATAACATACATATTTCTCTTGAACATTAGAGTCAACCAAATTTGCACCCTTCTTATGAGTTTCAAAGAATATAGTTCCAATGTCTGGTGGATTGCCATCCTTGCCTCCCTTTACAAAATACGATATTGTTACACAATAGCATAATATATTTAATCTCTAAAATGCAAAAGCATGAAAAAATTTCACTAACATCACCAAATCATAGATAATTTGTCTGTAAGGTTTGCTACCAGTACGATGAAGCATAGTTAAATTTTTCCTATTTTCAGAGTTTCGAACACTTGTTTCCTACATTAAAAAAAGTTTTTAAAAACATTATGTTAACCCTTATAAAAAATAATAAAACTAAAGATAAAAATACTTATATTTAATTTACGTAATTTCTAATATTGGTAAAATAAAATGTCATACCTTAAATTTTTTGGTGCAAAAATGGTTCTTAACTAACCACTCCCAATCTTCTTGATGCATCCCTTGAGGAACATTTTTCAACATCTCTGGAAAAGAACCACAAGGCTTTATATTGTGGCATTTCAAATCCCCTCTCCAATTATTCCACAAATGATTCATATGCTCTAAAGTCTTTTCTCGATATAGCTCAATGTCAACATTTTTAAATTTCTCCTAAAAAAAAAAAGAATGAATGAATAGATGTAAATTAAATTAATCCAATGTTTTATTAAAAATAAAGGTACCTTGACTGAATCCCACATATGATCTTTTGCATCTTCTCCAATTTGCTTCCATGAGTGCACTCTTATTGGATAAATGTTTGGGTCACGCACTATTTTGCCCAAATGTCTTGACCATTCTGCATGATTTTCTCTAACAACTCGATTATTATAAAAAACCACATCCAGTTTCTCTCCATCCTTAAGTGCTGTAATCTTTTTACCCTTGTTCATTCCTCTTGTTTTTCTCTTCTTTTGTATAGTGGAAATACCTAAATAAAAAAAGTCCTTAGAACTTCATTAATGATATAGAAATAATGCATCAATAATAAATATAAATTATTAATAATACATATGACAATAATTATTTGAACCTTCTTGTGTTTCTTCCTGAGCTGGATTATTATTACTTTGATGTTGCCTTGTTGTATTACATTCTGCAGTATCAAAATCTATCAATATTAAAAATAAAAAGTAAATTATTAATGTAAACTAAATTCATAACCCTGAATGAAATAGAAAAATAGGAGTTGAACCTTCATGCACTTGTTCAAGTATTTGTTCCTGTACTCCACCATCTTCTTCCCTATGATCAACATCTTGAAAAAGAGAGTTGTCATTATGTGGCTCTAACGAACAACGTGCAATTGATGCAGTTTGACTTTGTGTGGATGTCATAGGTAAAAATGATCTTGATTGATGTCCATGTCCCCTTGCCCTTCTTAATGCGCCCGGTGGTATAAATGAACTCTTCACTATATTTGTCCTAGGTCCTTTCTTTTTTTGTGACCCCATTTCTAGCGTCATTTACCTGGAATATTAGCACATCAAATATATGTGAATTTTTTTTCAAACCAACAAAATATATTATGACATAAATAAATATGGGAAACAACATAAATAAAATATGGGAAAAAGACAAAATGAAATGTAAACTACATTGAATAACTTAATTACACATAAACATCCAAAATAAATTATGTATATATTATAGAGTTTATTTTGAAAAGAAATATTATACACTAGCATTCAAACAATAATAATTAAATAAACTTCATGATCCATGTTTTCTTTTCTTCTGTGTTGAAGATATATCAATTATTTGTGGCTCTATATCCATCCTCTTCCAACTAATTTGGTCATTTGCATCAGCTGTAGTTGTTTCTCCAGATTCAAGATTGACAGATTCATCAGCTTGATATGCTTCACCTAATTGATTCAAGTCAACGGGGTCAATGTCTTCTTCTAATGGGATGTCATAAGAATCTCGAGGATGTGCCTTTATCACACAATGCCAGCCTTTGTGAATATTGTCTGGAACATAAAAGACTTGTGATGCTTGGTTAGCTAAAATGAAAGGTTCATTTGTTTTCAAAGTTCGTTTACAATTAACACTAACCCCCCCATATTCATCAATCTTAACCCCCCTCACTCGATCATAAACATCCCACCAATTACAACGAAATAACACCACACGTCTTCCTCCAAGATATTGCAATTGAATAATCTCAGTTAAGACATCGTAGTAATCTATGTTGTTAACTTCATCACCAATATCTCCAATTACAACAACTCCACTATTTTGTGTCCTTAAACCTTGGTCATGATATTTAGTATGAAACCTATACCCATTGACAATGTAACCATAAAAAGATGTCACATATCGAGCAGGACCGCGTGATAATGAGAGTAGGGCTCCCATCATTGGACTTGAGTCATTTTTATGCAACCACGCAACCTATAAAAAAAATTTGTTTGAAAAAGTGAAAAATCAATTCCTAATGGTTACAAACAATTGAAATAATTAATTACTCAAAATACATACAAAACTTAAAGTGTACTTACTTTCGTCTTAAACCATCTAACAAAATTTTTATTCCATTGACCTTCTGACATACCTACTAAATTGGTTGTTGGCAATTGTGAATACTCTCTAAGGGGCAAAAAAAAAAAAAAGGATTATAGGTGATTGTTATAAATTAAAAAAAAAAGAGTAAATACAATATGAATAAGCAAAAAAAAATATCATACTCGATGTATGGCTGGACTTCATCACAATTCTTTAATACATAAATATGAGCTTGCTCCCACTCCTGTGTATCAAGATCACGAGTTTTACTAGCACCTAATCCTCGTCCTACTTTGGAGAAAATTGATAAGCCTCCTTTATTTTTATTACTGCCACCATCATAGTTGCGCTCCATTCGATTGAACTTTGTCTCAATGCCATGCAAGTACCTTGAGCAAAGAGTCATGCACTCATTTGCAATGTATGCCTCTGCAATTGAACCCTCTACACAAGCTCTATTACGAATACATGACTTAAATGAATATAATGCTCGTTCTATTGGGTACATCCAACGATATTGTACTGGTCCACCAATTTTAGCTTCATTAGCCAAATGCATAGGCAAATGCACCATAATGTCAAAGAATAAAGGTGGAAAGATCCTTTCTAGCTTGCAAAGAGTTATAGGAATTTGCTTTTCTAATTGCTCCAATACATCTACCTTTAATGACTTTGCTCCTAAATGAGTGAAGAACAATGACAGCTCAACAAGTGGTTCATATACTACTTTAGGAAGTAAACCACGTATTGCAAGAGGAAGTATATGTAATAGAAGAACGTGACAATCATGACTCTTTAATCCTGAGATTTTACTCTCTTTCATGTTTACACAAAGAGAAATATTGGATGAAAATCCATCTGGAACTTTTAACTGCTTCAAGAATTGGCAAAGCCTGTATTTTTCAGAAGTAGATAAACTGTACAATGCTGGAGGTATCACAACTTTATTCCCCTGTTGTACTGGGTGTAACTCTGGCCTTATATTTAATGCTTGCAAGTCAAGGCGAGTTTTGATGCCATCTTTAGTTTTTCCCTTTATGTTCATGATTGTCCCTAGTATATTATCGCATATATTCTTTTCAATGTGCATGACATCTAAGTTGTGACGTAGCAATAAGGTCCTCCAATATGGAAGGTCAAAGAATATACTCTTTTTATTCCAATTGTCCCCCCTACCATCATGTGAGATTGCTTTCTTCATATGAGGAGCCTTAGTTAATATGACCCCTTCAAGATTTTTCACTTGATCAAGTATATCATCTCCTGAAAGTGGCTTGGGTGGTAACCCTCGCTCCCTTGTGCCATCAAAAGATTCATTATCATTTCTCCATTTGTGATTAAGAGGAAGATATCGTCGATGACCCATATAACATTGCTTGCCTCCATTAGCCAACCTCATCCAACAGGTGTCCTTATTACAACAAGGACAAGCCAACTTTCCCTTAGTACTCCAACCTGATAAGTTCGCATATGCAGGGAAATCATTGATAGTCCATAGTAAAACTGCATGTAACTTGAAATTCTGTTGTGCATATGCATCAAATGTATCAATGCCAGTTTCCCATAACTCTCTTAGTTCTTCTACTAAAGGTTGAAGATAGATATCAATTGCATCTCCGGGACCCTCAGGACCTGGAATAAGCATTGATAAAATAAAATTTGATTGTTTCATGCACATCCAAGGTGGCAAATTGTATGGAATGAGTAAAACTGGCCAAACACTATATGGCATTTTTGAATTGGCAAAAGGTTGAAATCCATCACTAGCAAGGCCTAGTCTCACATTGCGAGAGTCTGAGGCAAAATTTGGATGTAGTTTGTCAAAGGAAATCCATGCCATTGAATCAGCAGGGTGTCTCATCACTCCATCATCTACCCTCTTATCTTTATGCCATCTCATCAAAGACGCTGTCTTTGTGGACATAAACAATCTTTGAAGTCTTGGCTTTAGTGGAAAGTAACGCAGAATTTTTTTTGGTATTCTCTTCCCATTGGTTTTAACCTTGTCTTCCCCATTATATTTATCAGTCTTCCATCTAGAATAGCCGCAAATCTTACAAAAATCTAGCCTCTCATCCTCTTTCCAATATAACATGCAATTATTTACACATGCATCAATTTTTTTGTATGAGAGACCAAGATCTTGAATTACTTTCTTTGCATCATAATATGATTGTGGCAAATTAGATCCTTGAGGTAATAATTCATCTTTCAATAATTGCAACAACATAGTAAATGACTCATTACTCCATCGACCAAGGCTCTTGATATGGAGCAATTTGACTAAGCAAGATAACTTTGAGCTCTTAGAACCTTGGTATAATGGTTGCTCAAAATCTCTTAGTAACCTATAGAATTTATTCGCTTCCTCATTCGGTTCCTCTTTATGAATATCACAAGCGAAGATATCCGTATCCATATCATTTGTATCTTGACCACAAAACTCTGGATATAAATCCCTTAAAATGTCATGCATCTCATTGCTAGGCTCATCTTCACTTTGTTCAACACTTTCTAAATTAGATTCAGATTCACCTACCCTTTCTCCATGGTGATACCAAAATGTATAATTACGTATTATTCCATACACCTTGAGATGTGTCCCTACCACTTCTCGTGTGGCAGAATACGTGTTACTACACTTGACACATGGACAACGTATTTCCCCACGCCTCCCAGTCTTCTTAAAAGCATAGTCTAAAAATTCCTCAACCCCATGTAAATATACATCATTAAGATGATCACCAACAAGATCCATCCATCCTTTACTAGGAGCCATTATCTAATAAATTGATAGTTAGAAATATAACTTATAAAAATAAGCAAACGTATTTGACAAGAAAAAAATTTAGTTTAAAATTTAGGTTACATTATTAAATAAATAAATATTAAAAAAAATTAAATAACATTGATCACAAAAAGGATGGTGCCAAAATATTATATGAAGTGGAAATTTAAAAGTAGGGTCAGAATGGAGGAATTTGAAAGACAAAGAACTATAAAAGTGAATTTTCTAAATACAAAAGAACTTATGGAATAATTGTGCATTGATCAATGAAAGGGAGACACTTGGTAAAATAAAAGCCACTCCTTTTTGTTCCTAAATCAATCAGCTGTACTCTCAATCTCCCTCAATTTTTAATTTTCCTTCATCCTCTATTTTTTGTTTCTTCTTCTCTTCATTTTTGTTAATTAACATTACCCTTTTTTATTTTAAATTATTAGCATTAAACTTTATTAAATTTAAATTTAATATCTCATAATATTAAAATTAATTCTAATATGGTTGAGTTTTCAAACTTATAGGCTTGTTCGGTAATGCTTGCCTAGCTAGTCACATTCTGCAGTCCAAATTGGTGTAATTTACTGTACATAATCAAAATTATCATGTTTTCCTATAGATAATTTTTGGAAACTTGCTGCATATTTTGACTGTTTTCTGCACTATGGAATGCAGAATATGCGTACACATGCAAGCTAAATGAGAAGAGTGATGTGTACAGTTTTGGAGTAGTCCTAATGGAGTTGGTCACAGGAAAAAGGCTAGTAGAACCAGAATTTGGAGAGAACAAGGACATAGTGTACTGGGTTTGCAGCAAAATGACAAGCAAAGAGAATGCACTTGATTTATTGGACTCAAACATCTTAGAGAACATGAGGGAGGATGCTATTTCTAGCCAAGCAAAATAACATTTGTGAAACTATCACAGTGATTTGCAATTAAATATGCAGATTACTGAGGGAGGATGCTATCTCCATGACTGGCTGCAAAATTACTGCAGATTTGCAATTAAATATGCAGCAGAATTTGTTCAGAATTATAGCAGAGCTTGAGCAGGAATTGCTACGAAATTTATAGCAGAATTTGAGCAAGAATTACATATTAATTTATAGCAAAATTACTGCAGGAATTGCAATGAAATTAGTGCAAGAATTGCGGTAGAATTTGAGCAGAAATTGCATTAGAATGAGCAAGAATTGCTGCAGATTTTGCTACAAAATAAGCAGCAGAATTTGTGCAAAACTGCAGCAGAATTTGAGCAGGAATAGCTGTGGAATTTATAGCACAATTTGAGCAGGAATTAAATAGCTTGAGCAGGAATTGTTGCGAAATTTATAGCATAATTTGAGCAAGAATTACATATTAATTTATAGCAAAATTACTGCAGGAATTGCAATGAAATTAGTGCAAGAATTGCGGTAGAATTTGAGTAGAAATTGCATTAGAATGAGCAAGAATTGCTGCAGATTTTGCTATTAGAATAGCAAGAATTGCTGCAGATTTTGCTATAAAATAAGCAGCAGAATTTGTGCAAAACTGCAGCAGAATTTGAGCAGGAATAGCTGTGGAATTTATAGCACAATTTGAGCAGGAATTTATAGCACAATCAAATATAAGAAATGCTGCAGAATTGCTAGCACAATCAAATATAAGAAATGTTGCAGAATTGCTACATATTTTGCAATAAATATATGTTGCAGAATTTTGTGCAAAATTGCCATAGAATTTGAGAAGGAATTACATGTTAATTTGTAGCAGAATTTGAGCAGGAATTGCAATGAAATTAGTGTAGAAATTGCAGTAGAATTTGAGCAGAAATTACATCAGATAAGTAAGAATTACTGCAGAATTGCTGCAAATTTTGCAGTAAAATAAGTAGTAGAATTTGTGCAGAAATTGCTGCAGAATTTGAGTAGAAATTAGTAGAATTTGTGCAGAAATTGAGCAGAAATTACATCAGAATAAGTAAGAATTACTGCAGAATTGCTGCAAATTTTGCAGTAAAATAAGTAGTAGAATTTGTGCAGAAATTGCTGTAGAATTTGAGCAGAAATTAGTAGAATTTGTGCAGAAATTGCTGCAGAATTTAAGCAGAAATTACATCAGAATAAGTAAGAATTACTGCAGAATTGTTACAAATTTTGCAGTAAAATAAGTAGTAGAATTTGTGCAGAAATTGCTGCAAAATTTGAACAGAAAATACATCAAAATAAGTAAGAATTACTGCAGAATTGCTGCAAATTTTGCAATAAAATAAGTAGTAGAATTTGTGTAGAATCGCAGTAATTTAAGCAGAATTCTTGTAGAATTTGCAAAGAAAATTGGAGCAGGAATTACATATTAATTTGTAGCAAAATTTGAACCAGAATTTCAATGTAATTAGTATAGGATTTGCAGCAGAATTTAAGCAGATATTGTTCTAAAATAAAATTTTAATAAATTTCTACTCTATTTGCTTTTAGCTATTCTTTCATATTATTAACCCTCCATAAAATTTCATTCTAGCAATTTATCAAACACATAGAGACCTAAAGGCAAATAGCTCCTAATCAAATATAATGACACCACCTGATTGATAAGAAAAACTTACTTGTAAGATTGCTGATTCAGGAGAGAATTCCAAATTAATAAACCCTATGAGCAATGTAGGCTTCCAAATCAAGATCAGTAGGAATAAACAAGGGGTATTTGCAAAAATCAATGGACTTCCTCTCTTCCAAAATCTGAATAGCAACACCTTAATCCAATTTTGTAAGAACAAGTGCAAGCCCTCCAATACCCACAATACCAAATTCAATATTGTTACCATCAAACACAAGAACAAATCCTATAACCACTTTTATTACTCATATTACTAGTAATACCCACCTCAAAATCAATGGCAATGCCCACCTCACCTAGGATTTCAACCACACAAGAAGCAGCACAAATGGTATCGTTGCAAGTAGTGCAGCAACGTAAAAGAGGGATGGTATTTCCGATCGATTTGATTGCATTTGTATTGGAAGTTGAAGAAAGAAAACGTAATAAGAGGGATGGTGGCAGTTACGTTTAGAAACACAATTTAGGGCTTTAGGAGTTAGAAACCTCTTAGAAATAGGAATTAATAATATCAGCTGGAGGGAAAAATAAAATCTAAAAAAAGAAGTTGATTCATTTACAAGGACCTTTTGTCCTCGTGAAAGACTTAAAAATAATTCATTTAAAATTTTGGATATAACGACCAATATTTTATTCTTTAACTAGAGTATTTTATAACAGTGGTTAAAATTTTATATAATTACGATCAATTATATTATTAGTCGTTATTTATATATCATTAACGAGGAAATTTTAATTCTCTCGTTGATAATTGGTCGTTAAAAACTATAATTCTTGTAGTGATTTAAACTCTGCATAAAGATTATTTTAGTATGTTGTGCACCACTGAGTCCTAGTACTTAGCGATGGTTGTTATTGCTGTCGCAGATATAGAGACTAGAAGAGCAGCAAAGTGAGCTGCTGAGGACAGAGGAGCTACCTGCTTTGAAGTTATCAGGTATAATTTATACCCTGACTATAAATATTTATTTTGATGTATGTAATGCACGTAAATGTGTGGACATGTAAAATTGGTCTTGAGCAACTTGTACAAAGTTTGTAATAAATTTTAGTTTGAATTTTCCTAATGTAAATTTTTAGTATGATGTATATAAATTGTTTTATCTTTAATGAAATATGAATGGACATGTTTTATTTTAATTTGAATAAAATTGATAGATAGTATTTTGTTGATTGCTAAATTTTTGGAAATTGAGAAATGATGATTGTTGAATTTTGAAACTTGAGAAATTGGTTGGGATTATTGTGGAGTTGTTGAAATTGTTGAGATAAATTATTAGAAGTGCTTTTTATAGGAAATTGTAGAACTGTTTTCTCAAAATACAGATGGCACTCTGTTGAAATTTTTATAAAATTTGCGAAAAAATAAAATGGACCAAAAATTTTAACTAGTTTTCAACTTTAATTAAATGTTTTAATACCTATTAGAAAATGCTCACCACTTATCAAAAGTAAGAAAATTGTTTTAAAATCCCTTGTATAGTACTTAATGAGTTATCGGTAGGTGAAGTTCGGTAGTTCATTAGGTATTCTACGGGATCATGTTATGTCTTATAGAGGGGTAAGTTGTAACAAATGAGATATGATATTAACTCTTAATATCATCAGAACTCTTTCTTACCATAAATGATTTCTCTAAATCATTTTAAGCATCTCATAGACCATGGTTGACACCTAGCATAGCGTGCCATGGCCACCCAATCAGTAACAAGGAATACCTTAAATGAACCTTTAATCATATGTTACCATGCACAAGAATCTCTCTGTTATAAAATCCCAATTCTAGCTGGAGTCATGGTTTATGTCAAACCCCATTTGCTATAAATATTATATTCTTTTTTAATTCTAGGTCTTGATTAATTAGATTTTCTTATCAGAAACTCTTTTCTAACTAAATCTGTCTGTCCAGGCCAGGAACTTGAAATATCAAGAACAATTAAATGAATATAGGACTTTATCCCTATTTACTTAGGGTAACAGATTCCATCTTGATCAACACCTATCTCCATATATAACTAGTAGGAGCCAACACATGCCCATATACCCATATACAGTACAAGTATGAAAGCAGTATCAAACTCAAACCACCTATATATAAGATAACTGTGTATATACATGATTACAATCTTTCTAGATAAATCATATTCTTATTGTGAAATATCCTCGATTGTGAACCAATTTATGATACTTTGTGCTAGAAATACTGGAACTCATATTCTTAATAACTTAATAATAGAATTTCTAACAAAATATCAATGGACCTTTTCCATTACACATAAATACATTATGTAAACGGAAAAGTAAAATTGCCTTTTATTAATAAAATATGTACAAGATACTGAAGAAGCAAAAGCATGAAAAACATAAGTTTAGATCATTGAATTCAAAAATTGTTCTTCTAGGGTCACATGCATCATGCAAGATTCATTTTTATCTATTTGATTTCAATGATAAATAGCATATTAAAACTCTTTTAATATATTTTGGATCTACATTTGCCATTTAAGATTTTAGAATTAACAGATTAATTCATTAGAACTCTAGATTAAATCAAGAACAAGTGCACTAACCTTTTGATGCACTGCAGTTGTGTTTAGTGCTTTTGGGATGCACTTAGGACACCCAATGTTGTCCCTCTAGCTTGTCCACACCAAGATCACCAATGGCAGCCCCTTGAACAACTTCTCAAACCTTTCTAATTAATTAGAAAATCAGGTTTTGCCTTTTGAGATATTACAGATGTATACTGGACACTAGAAACGATTTTTAGTATTTTTAATTCAAGAGAATGTTGGCAATCCTCTTTAAATTGGTGAGAGATGAAGAAGAAGAGAGGAAGAGAACTCCTTGGGTAGCGGTACAAAAGAAATAAATAGCAGCTTGTATTTTTTTTCTTTTCATCCTTTCCCTTATATAGCTAGGTCACCACTTAAAACCCTTGCCACATATCACCTTCTGATTGGCTCTTAATTTAATTGACCCAATCACAATGTGCCAAGTGTCAAACTTAGATTTAATCTTGTTTTTAATCATCTTACATGATTAAAAGATAAATGGCAAGCTTATGTGTAGTGCCATGTGTCATCATCTCATGGTGCCACATGTCACCCTGTGAAATGACCAAAATACTCTTGTGTCTTAATTTTGAGTTCTCAATCCAAAATAATTATTTTTCTTCTTCTAATCAATATATATCAAATATAAATTAATTAATTAATCTCTATTAATTAATTTCTCATAATTAAATTCATATTTAAATACTTTAAATATAAATTTAACTTATACTATACATCCAATAACCTAGATTTGGTTTCAAGCCATGTTAGGAACTTTGCAATCTAATTGCAAACCAAACCTATTTAATTAATCAATTAAACTCTTTAATTAATTAATTAAATCATATTTAATTTGGTGATTACTTGTGTATGTGTGTGACTTACTAGGCTCATCACTAATTGGCAATGAGATATGATATCAACTCTTCATATCATCAGAACTCTTTCTTACCATAAATGATTTCTCTAAATCATTTTATGCAGCTCGTAGACTATGGCTAACACCTAGCATAGCATGCCATAGCCACCCAATTAGTAATAAGGTTTACCTTAAATGAACCTATAATCATATATTACCATGCACTAGAATCTCTCTATTACAAAATCCCAATTCAAGCTGGAGTCATGGTTTATGTCAAACCCTATTTGTTATGAATATTATATTCTCTTTTAATTCCAGTTCTTGATTAAAAGATCTTCTCATCAGAAACTCTTTTCTGATTAAATCTATCTATCCTGGCTAGGAACTTGAAACATCAAGAACAATTAAATGAACATAGGATTTAATCTCTATTTACTTAGGGTAACAGATAAAATATGAAAGCAGTATCAAACTCAAACCACCTATATATAAGATAACTGTGCTATATCAGGTCTAAAGATTATATGCACTGATATGATTTATGACAATACATTGACAAGAGTAAACTCCATGTGCTTGTCATAAATGTCACTGGTTCGACCTACTTATCATGTATAAGTGCCTATCATGTTTGTTATATGGCATGAGACTCACCATTCCATCTTATGTATATCTCATATAAATACATTGGGACAAACATGAATACAATCTTTCTAGATAAGTCATGTCCTGTGTAAAGTATCCTCGATTGTGAACCAATTTATGATACTTTATGCTAGAAATACTGTCACTCATATTCTGAACAACTTAAGAATAGAATTTCTAACAAAATATCAATGGACCTTTTCTATCACACATAAATATATTATGTAAACGGAAAAGTGAAATTGCCTTTTATTAATAAAATATGTACTAGATACATACTAAATGATATGCTCTAGGGCATACTACTAACAATCTCCCACTAGCACTAGAGCCATTCATTACAATACCTTAGACCCATCTTCTCTAGATGTTAGTCTAACTGTGCTTTTGACAAAGGCTACATCGCCTTGCCCAACTATCTCTCTGATAATGTGGTAGTGCCTTTCTATGTGTTTGGATTTCTGGTGAGACCGAGGTTTGTTATATCCAAAAAGCCTCTTTTGCAGCATCTGATGTAGCAATATACACGGCCTCTGTAGTGGAATTAGCAATCGTGCTCTGTTCGGAACTCTTCCAACTGACTGCACTTCCATTACAAATGAACACAAACCCAGAGGTTGACTTTCTATTATTGATATCTAATTGGAAATCAGAATCAATATAACCATCCAATTGCAAGTCTACACCTTCATAAATCAAGAATAAATCCTTAGTTCTTCTCAAGTACTCAAAGATGTTATTGATAGCTATCCAGTGTTCCAATCCTAGATTGGATTGAAAACTGGTAGTCAAACTAACAGCATATGCGATATCTGGCCTAGTACACAAAATTACATACATCAAACTTCCAATAGCCGAAGCATATGGAATCCTAGCCATTTTATCTCTTTCTTCAGGTGTCTTTGGAGACATCTCTTTAGAAAGGTGGATACCATGTCTCACTGGTAATAATCCTCTCTTGGAATCAAGCATGTTAAACCTCTTTAACACCTTTTCCAAGTATAGGCTTTGGGATAAATTAATTATTCCTTTCGCTCTATCTCTATAGATGCGAATCCCAAGAATATAGGTTGCCTCCCTTAAGTCTTTCATGGAGAATGTATTTGACAACCATACCTTTACAGTTTTCAACATATCTGTGTCATTACCTATCAACAAAATATTATCCACATATAAGACAAGGAAAGTGATAGCACTATCACTGACCTTTCTTATATACACATGGCTCATCCTCATTTTTGATAAAACCAAATGACTTAATGGCTTCATCAAAATGGATGTTCCAACTCCTCGAAGCTTGTTTTAACCCATAAATGGATCGCTTTAGCTTGCACACTTAGGAACCATCTTAGGATTTAAAACCCCTAGGTTGTTCCATGAAAATGTTTTCTTCAATGTATCCATTGAGAAAAGCTGTTTTGACATCCATCTGCCAAATCTCATAATCATAGTATGCAGCTATTGCTAATAGAATCCTAATTGATTTAAGCATAGCAACAGGCGAGAAAGTCTCCTCATAGTCGATTCCCTGCCTTTGGCAAAACCCTTTCCCTACTAGCCTTGCTTTATAGGTCTCTACCTTTCCATCAAAACCAATTTTCTTCTTAAAAACCTATTTGTTTCCTATAGGTACAATACCTTCTAGTGGGTCAACAAGATCCCAAACTTAATTCTTATAAATGGAATCAATCTCAGATTTTATAGCACCAATCCATTTTGAAGAGTCTATATCTGATATAGCTTCTTCATAGGTAAATGGATCATTTCCATGATCTACTTCTTCATGAGTAGACAACTCTTGTTCTTCTTCATGAAGGAAACCATATCTCACTGGTGGGTGAGATACCCTGGTTGATCTATGAGGAACAACTGTAGATGTTTCATCAATAGGTGTAGGTTGATTAGATGGATCTGTATCCATTTGATCTATTTGTTGGTCAAAACTCTCTAATTTTAACTCTATTTGCCTTCCTTTGCCTCCTTCTTGAACAAACTGTTATTCAAGAAATGTGGCATCTCTACTTATCACAACCTTTTGTGATGTAGGCAAATAAAAATAATATCCAAAACTATATTTTGGATATCCAACAAATCAACCCTTTTATAATTTGGTTTCCAATTTATCAGTATTCAGCTTTTCTTATATAAGCTGGACAACCCCAAATCTTAACATGCTTAATACTTGGTTTTCTTCCATGCCATATCTCATAAGGTGTGGAAGATAATGATTTTGATGGAATCCTATTCAGAATATGCAAAGCTGATTCTAATGTAAATCCTTAAAAGGAGATTGGCATATCAGTATAGCTCATCATACTACATACCATATCCAATAGGGTATGATTTCTCCTTTCAGATACATCATTCAGCTGCGATGTTCCTAGAGGAGTCAGTTGGAAAACAATGTCGTGCTCTCTCAAGTATTCATCAAATTCAGTACTCAAGTATTCACCTCCACGATCTGATCAAAGAGCTTTAATACTCTTTCCTGTTTGATTTTCTACTTCAGATTTAAATTCTTTGAACTTTACAAGGGATTCATGTTTGTATTTCATCAAATACAAATACCCAAACCTTGATTTATCATCAGCAAAGGTAATAAAATAATGAAAACTGCCTCTAGCCATTTTTTTAAATGGACCACATACATCACTATGTATTAGCTCCAAAATATTTTTAGCTCTTAATCCTTATCCAACAAAGGGTAATCTAGTCATTTTGCCTTGAAGGCAGAATTCACAAGTTAGAGTAGGTCCAAAACCTAATGAAAATAAAATCCTCATTTTCTCTAGTTTTGCAATCCTATCTTCTGCAACATGACCTAACCTTAAGTGCCAAATATATTTTTAACTTGAGTTTATTTTCGCCATGGCATTGCATTCTTTTAGATTGCTATACTGCGATTCCTTTTCCAAAGGCCCATCCCATCGCGGTGGAAACACTTTCCTTTGCCTCCATCAGCTTTAGTCTTCCCTTTCTGTTTAGCTATTTTCTTGGAAGGACCAGGAATTTGAGGTTTCTTTTTCTTATTGCCCTTATTCTTGTTGGACTTTCCAACAGAAGAAGATGCAATCAAAGCTACCTCTTTTTCTTTATTGCTTGGAATATTCTTTTGGGCAATAACCAGCATGTTAAGTAAACCAGCCAAGGTGCATTCCTGCTTAGTTATATGGAAATTTGTCATAAAATTCCCAAAAGACTCAGGAAGAGACTGAAGGATCAAATCCGTTTGCAGTTGGAAATCCATGTAAAAGTCAAGATGTTGTAGCTACACAATCAGCCGAATCATCTTATGGACAAGATCCCTAACATTCTATCCCTCAGACATCCTCATGTGGAATAGTTGTCTAGATATCTCATACCTAGCATTCCTACTGTGCTCACCATACAACTCTTATGGTTGAAGGAGGATCTCACTCGCACTCTGCATGTTCTCATGCTACTTCTGTAACTCATTACTCATAGAAGCAAGCATGTAACACTTGGCTCTCATGTCATGCTCCTTCCACTTGTCCAAAGTCTCATGTTCCTCTTGAATTGCCTCTGGAGGTAAGGGACCAGGAACCTGTGAGTCTAGAACATATCCTATATGTTCAAGGTTCATGACAAGTTTCAAATTTCTTAGCCAATCAGATAGATTAGGTCCTGTCAACCGATTGCGATCAAGTATACTTACAAGGATATTGGATGGTGGTGGTTGTTCTATGCTCATTATTATTAGAAAATTAACTACAGAAAATAACCAGATTAATTAGTAAATGTATCATGTATTTAACCAAAATGATTATGGTCTTTTAATCAAATTGGTCCTCTCACTAACTTAGCGAATCCAACACTTCCAAAGTAGAAAACGGAAATCCTAGTTGGATGGATTTCTAGTGGGTGATTGAATTCTTATAATCCTATTGATCATCCTCAGGCACAACCATTATTGGAATTACAATAAATTATAAGTGAGCAACTCCTTACCCATCACATCTCATGTGAGATTCAATCCTTTACCTAGCCCCCAATGCTCAAAATCTCAGGCACATCTATTATTGACTTATCTTGCATTAGTTAAGTTGATCTCATTGAGCCAGTAAACATGCAAATAATTTTAATTTCCTCAAGCACATCCATTATTGGCTACCAAACCATTTACATACTTACAACATCTCATGCTTAACAATTATTCTTAAGAAAATCTCTTAAATTAATTGCATCATGTGCAACTATTTAAAATTTCTTAAAATAATTGCCCCAATGGAAGGCCCATGTTATAATTACTTTAATTATAGCATTTCCAACTTAATCTTTTATTTGGAAGATTTTGTGATCGTCCTAATTACAATTAAGGTCTCACTTTGCACATTATCCAATTAGCATGAACATATTATATACTTGCATACATTCCTATACATCTCATGCATTCATGGATAATAAGTATGATCATGGACTTTCTAAGGGATTCAATTCTAAGCCACCAAGAATTGAATCAGGGCATTCCTAGGTGCATTTCATTCATTCATATTACAAGAATTGCTGAAGGAGTACATAATCAACACTTGATCTTGAATTCCTCCTACTAGTCCCACCAATGCTTTTGACCTCCTTGATCTTCTTACAATCCAATTACATAGTAATCATTGACATAGCAAGGCGAATTTACAAGAACCAAATAAATGAAATTACAGCCCAAAAAATATTACAACCTTTATAATACATTCCCCAAAATAAATTAAAATAAATTAATTAATTTACAACCCAAAGAAACATAAAAGAAATAAATTCAATCACATTGGTCTTTTATTGTCCATGATCATCCATCATGCATGTCACTATTTAACGATTACATAAAACATACATACTTAAATTAAATTGAATATCTCATATTCAACTTAAAAAACCAGATTTGAATATAATTCAAACAAATTTAAAAATTCAAACTTGAATCACATTCAAACAAATTAAAAAATTCAGATTTGAATCACATTCAACCAAATATAAAAATTTAGATTTGAATCTCATTCAACCAAAATTAAAAATTCAGATTTGAATCTCATTCAACCAAATTTAAAAATTCAGATTTGAATCTCATTCAAACAATTTTAAAAATTTAGATTTGAATCTCACTCAAACAAATTTAATTGTGTGATTATAATTCTAATTAAACAATTTAATTAGACATAAAATGGACCTTAGATCATACAAAAATTGCACATTCAATATCCATCATACCTTGCGCACCATAGTGGTACCACAACCATGCGCACCATGGGCACAACCAAGCATGCCGCCACCTTTGCTTTGCAACCAGCGATGAATCAACCATCTCATGATCAAATCACATAATTAAATCATATAATCAATAATCTAAATGGAAAATATAGTGGCTCTGATACCAATTGAAGAAGCAGAAGCATGAAAAACATAAGTTTAGATCATTGAATTCAAAAATTTTTCTTCTTGGGTCACATGCATCATGTAAGATTCATTTTTATCGATTTGATTTCAATGATAAACAACATATCAAAAATCTTTTAATATATTTTGGATCTACATTTTCCATTTAACATTTTATAATTAATAGATTAATTTATTAGAACGCTAGATTAGATTAAGAACAAGTGCACTAACCTTTCGATGCACTGCAGTTGTGTTTGGCTCCTTTGCGATGCACCTAGGACACACGATGTTGTCCCTCTAGCCTTTTCACACCAAGATCACCAATGGCAGCCCCTTGAACAGCTTCTCAAGCCTTTCTAATTAATTAGAAAATTAGGTTTTGCCTTTTGAGATATTACAGATGTATACTGGACACTAGAAACGATTTCTAGTTTTTTTAATTCAAGAGAATGTTGGCAATCCTCTTTGAATTGGTGAGAGATGAAGAAGAAGAGAGGAAGAGGACTCCTTGAGTGGCAGCACAAAAGAAATAAACAATAGCTTGTATTTTTTTTCTTTTCATCCTTTCCCTTATATAGCTAGGTCACCACTTAAAACCCTTGCCACATGTCACCTTCTGATTGGTTCTTAGTTTAATTGATCCAATCACATTGTGCCAAGTATCAAACTTAGATTTAATCTTGTCTTTAATCATCTTACATGATTAAAAGACAAATGGAAAGCTTATGTGTAGTGCCATGTGTCACCATCTCATAGTGCCACATGTCACCCAGTGAAATGACCAAAATACCCTTGTGTCTTAATTTTGAGTTCTCAACCCAAAATAATTATTTCTCTTCTTCTAATTAATTTATATCAAATATAAATTAATTAATTAATCTCTAGTAATTAATTTCTTATAATTAAATTCATATTTAAACACTTTAAATATAAATTTAACTTATACTATACATCCAATAACCTAGATTTTGTTTCAAGCCATGCTAAAGACTTTGCAATCTAATTGCAAACTAAACCTATTTAATTAATCAATTAAACTCTTTAATTAATTAATTAAATCATATTTAATTGGGTGATTACTTATGTATGTGTGTCACTTACTAGGCTCATCACTAATTGGCAATGAGATATGATATCAACACTTAATATCATTAGAGCTCTTTCTTACCATAAATGATTTCTCTAAATCATTTTATGCAGCTCATAAACTATGGTTAACACCTAGCATAGCATGCCATAGCCACCCAATTAGCAATAAGGTTTACCTTAAATGAACCTATAATCATATGTTACTATGCACTAGAATCTCTCTGTTACAAAATTCCAATTCGAACTGGAGTCACGGTTTATGTCAAACCCCATTTAGTATGAATATTACATTCTCTTTTAATTTTAGTTCTTGATTAAAAGATTTTCTCATTAGAAACTCTTTTCTGATTAAATCTATTTGTCCTGGCCAGGAACTTGAAACATTAAGAACAATTAAATGAACATAGGATTTTATCCCTATTTACTTAGGGTAATAGATTTCATCTTGATCAACATCTACCTCCATATATAACTAGTAGGAGCCAACACATGCCCATATACCCATACACAGTACAAGTATGAAAGCAGTATCAAGCTCAAACCACCTATATACAAGATAACTGTGCTATCTCTGGTCTAAAGATTATATGCACTGATATGATTTATGACAGTACATTGACAAGAGTAAACTCCATGTGCTTGTCATAAATGTCACTGGTTCGACCTACTTATCATGTGTTGTTATATGGCATGAGACTCACCATTCCATCTTATTTATATCTCATATAAATACATTGGGAACAAACATGAATACAATCTTTCTAGATAAGTCATGTCCTGTGTAAAGTATCCTCGATTGTGAACCAATTTATGATACTTTGTGCTAGAAATACTGTCACTCATATTCTTAACAACTTAATAATAGAATTTCTAACAAAATATCAATGTACCTAGTCTATTACACATAAATACATTATGTAAACTGAAAAGTGAAATTGCCTTTTATTAATAAAATATATACTAGATACAGAATAAATGATATGCTCTAGGGCATACTACTAACAGATACATACTAAATGATATGCTCTAGGACATATTACTAACAATCTCCCACTAGCACTTGAGCCATTGTAACACCCCTCACCCGTCTATAGTGTAGCCGAGCAAGGCATGTCACACTCGGTGCTGGAGCACCCTAACTTATCTTACTCTATTTCTTTAATAATTTTTAAGTTATTATCTTTTAATATCAATTATCTTTCTGTGGAGAAACTAGCGGAGTTTCCCCTATTTTATTATCATTTGGCGTATTTCAATATTCACCTATTTGAAATTCAACAATATTTTCAAAATAAAATCTTATCCATGCTAATCATAATTATCTCATCAATCATTCTCATAATTTTCTCATATTTCAAATCTCATCCATACATTTCAATTTCATAATCATTTCCATACATTTCGATTCATACTCAATTCATATGTAAAAATGTTCAAATTACGCAAATTTACATGATTTATAAACTAATTACACAAGTTCATAATTTACATAATGTACAAAATACATAAAATAACTTATATGGGCCCTATCTAAATGCATTGCTGAGGAGGTGACAATCTTGTACACTTCTGACACTTCTGCAGATCTGGACTCTAAATTCTCCAGTCTAATGTCCACTGGGTTTTTACCTTCAGTACTTGCGCGAGGAAACAAATCTATCGCGCTAAGTATTGCTGCTCAGTGGTGCAATAATATAACAAGAAATAATGTATACAAATAAAGATAATTGAAGCATATTTTCTATACTCAAGAATTTTACTGGGTATAGAATTTTCCATACAGTATATTTTTCGTCATTTATGTTGCTCTATAGAATCTCTTTTCTTATAAGTTTACTATAATCATTTATATAATGTACAAATAAATCTAAAATTTATACTTATACTTATATTCTTATGAAAGTCACATTTGTAATGTTATTTAAGTTATAATTCTTCTATTAGTCTTTTTATCACTTCCTTGATACTTTCTAAGTTGTTTACAATCATTTCGTAATATTTAAAATTTTTAGAACTAATTTAATTTACTTAAGATCATTCTAAGGAACAAATTTTTAGAGCTAATCTAATTTATTTCAGAACTTCTTCTCATTTATTTACTTTCTAGCATTTTTAATTGCTAATATTTGTAACTTATTTTAATAAATTAGACAGCCCAAGTAACCTATGACAGGCTGACTAAACTGGATAACGGGTCGTTGGCACTAGACACCGCGGTGCCTCGGGCCGTCATATCATGGGATGTGGAACGTCAACCACGTATGCAATCAGAATGGCTAAAAAGCCATGATAACACATGATCGGGCATAATAGCCATGAGTGTGGGCATAAAGCTATGAATACGGGCATAAAGCCATGAATACGGGCATAAAGCCATGAATACGGGCATAAAGCCTTTCGCACTACTGCTAAAATAATACCCTATTTGCATACCAATCTATCCAATCTGACAAACGTGTCTAGGCAATACATGGGCACATTAGTGCCATTAAATATTAATATATTGTGTTTTATGACTTTATTATTTCATGATAAATTTCAATTATAATTTATACATTCATTTGATCATTTATATGATCATAATTCACATCAATTATCCTTTTATACCATTGTACTCAAAGTACTTTTCCTTTCTACAATAATGAGAACTAATGTCTCATTCATACATTAATATGGCTCATTTATTCATTCATTATGTTATTCATATTGATCATAATTCAAAACAAAGGTTCACATGTACCATTGTATTCAAAACATTTTTCTTTTTTCATTTATACATTTTATGAATTCTATTTGTGATGGGCATATAAGCCCTAACTACCTATTCACATCAATTAGGTGGCTTACTTTTCATGTTTCAAGCAATCCATGAATATTTCATGGATTTCAAATTTATAGCCTTAATTTCCCTTTAACAATATAGTTCTTACACTTTGTGTCTTTGTATTACTATTCATATTACTATTCAGTCAAATTGTTGACTTTTTAAAATATAATAAATTTATTGAACCTAGGTTCACCAAGATACCACATTTTGCATTTTATTTTTGTCGGTATTGATTTTCAATACCATTTCAAAGCTTATCTTATGTTATTCAAAATTTTCATATTTCATACCCTAGGTTTACTGCTCCATTGGTCATTTGTATAGGAGAAATTTGATAAAATTGTCTTCATGAAACTTGTTTCTTATTGTGTCTAGTTACATTTATTTTTTTTGAATCACTCCATTTGGAGTTTTTTAGCTCAAGTTATGGTCATTTTACCATAACTGGCCGGATTGACCTGTACCCAGAATTTCTAGGCAATTTGGTTCTGCCAGATTTACTGACCTACATTTGGTTGGCAATTTGACTAGGTTATAGTCAGAATTTGGATTTGTGTTCTTCATAAAAGTTGTAGGTCTATATCTCAGCTTTCTTTTGGTAAAATTTCAGGTTAATTAGACATTTCAACACTGAGTTATGATCAAATGAATAAGTACTATTTATTTGGTCATTTTGCCTAGGCAGAATGTAAGTCACCCGGATTAGGGCAATTTTTAGGTCAATTTGATTTGGTTTTCTGGGCAAGGTTTCTTCACCAAAGTTGTGCTATTATGTGTCTAGTTTCATGTCCAATTAGCCTTGCACCAATTGAACCTTTACAACTCCATTTATGGCTGCCCAAACCTGCTAGGCTCACAATCAGTCCTACAGGTCACCAAGGGCAGCATGCCTAAACTCTACTCCATTATCCTTACTCACTTCAATTCCTCATCACACACATTCAAATGGTCACTAATTGACCATTACAAGGTTAACATATCATTATATAAGCAAAACTCTAATTTTTCACAAACCCTAATTTCCAAAGTGTCCATTCATGCACATACATCAATTAAACATACTAATTCATTATCACTCTACATATACACTTCAAACACCACCTCTAATCCCCTTTAATCCATCAAAATAATCAGAACTACTTTCCCCATAAAGTTGCCAAAAATTTTAGTTGGTCCATACATGGAGATTTGCTTTTAATTTCATGAATTTGTTACTAATTCCATACACCTAACTTGAAAATTAAAGGAAAAAATAGAGAGATATAGCACTAACCTCTTTGAGAAGAATTTTTCCTGAGCTTAAACTTCACTTTTCTTGATTTTCTTGGCTGCGAAACACCTTCCCAAGAGGTAGGGACAATTTCTAATGAAAAGAACTTAGGGTTTAGTGGTGAAAAATCAAGGTTTAGAAAAGAGAGAGATGAAAGCTTCTTCAATGGAGGTGAGGAAAGGGAGGCTGAAGGGAAATTGAAGAAAACAATATGATTTCTTTTTATTTTTATCCCTATTTACTTAGTTTTTATCTTCTTTAAATGCTTGTCAAGTTGTGATTGGGTGGAGAGTGTTTAATGACATCTTATGATTTGATAATTCCTAATTTCTTTCATTTTTCTTTCCTTTTCTCTTCTACTCATTCCAATTCAATTTTTAGCAATATTTATTCACATTTTATGTCATAATAATTATTTACTTAACTGTACAAGTCGGCCAAAAATAGTCTCTGAAGGCGAAATGACCAAAATGACCTCCGTTTGGCTTAATAGACTAAAATTATACCGAGCAAAAAATTTTCTAAGTCTTTTCTTGGCATTCTAATGTCATAGAAACCTCAATAACTCTTCTCTAGAGTCCCAAAAATTATTTTATAAATTTTCTCCCTGGTCTAGGGCTCCTAGTTGTGAGAACTGCAACTTCCCACTAGGTTACCCATCACTAGGGTACCGGCTCATTTAACTTAGTTGTATTTCATTTCTAAAATTTTTCCTACATTTTTTTTGTTAATATTTGAGTTAATTATAGTTCCTCACTTTAGTTTAAATATTTTTCCAGATGTTTTAGCTGTCCAGACCGACATCGGTCACCGGAACAGTAGAATGTACGGAATGATTACAATGAGGGTGTTACAATTCTTCCCCTCTATCAAAAATTTCGTCCTTGAAATTTATCTGACATAAGCAATCGACAAACTGCTACCTCCTTACTTCTACACCTTTCCGTGTTATCATACTTCACTTTCTCCTTAGTCTCAATCCTATCCTTAAATAGTTCTATACTCATTCTTTTTCATCTTAAATACACTCTCTTTCTCATCTCCATTTGCTATCTCATTGTCTCTACACTCTCTTATTCCATACCTTAACCTAAAATAAACAGGAAATACATATATGCAATAGTGTCACCTCAACTCTTATGAATGCAATGCATGATATGCAGTCTATCTAGGTCCAAAAATGCCTAAACCGCGCTTTGATACCAATAAATGTAACACCCCTCATCCGTCATAGTGTAGCCGAGTAAGGTATGTCACACTCGATGTCCGAGCACCCTAACTTATCTTACTTTATTTCTTTAATAATTTTCAAGTTATTATCTTTTAATAACAATTATCTTTCTATGGAGAAACAAGCAGAGTTTCCCCTATTTTATTATCATTTGGCGTATTTCAATATTCACCTATTTGAAATTCAACAATATTTTCAAAATAAAATCTTATCCATGCTAATCATAATTATCTCATCAATCATTCTCATAATTTTCTCATATTTCAAATCTCATCCATACATTTCAATTTCATAATCATTTATATACATTTCCATTCATACTCAATTCATATGTAAAAATGTTCAAATTACGTAAATTTACATGATTTATAAACTAATTACACAAGTTCATAATTTAAATAATGTACAAAATACATAAAATAACTTATATGGGCCCTGTCTACATGCATTACTGAGGAGGTGACAACCTTGTATACTTTTGACACTTTCGCAGATCTGGACTATAAATTCTCCAGCCTAATGTCCATTGGGTTTTTACCTTCAGTACTTGCGCGAGGAAACAAATCCATTGCGCTAAGCATTGCTGCTTAGTGGTGCAATAATATAACAAGAAATAATGTATACAAATAAAAATAATTCGAGCATATTTTCTATATAACACCCCGAACCTCCGAGTTATGAATAGTACCATTTTTGGTCCGTGACTAGTACTATTCAAAGACACCTTGAGGACCAAAAAATAAAATGAAAATTTATTGAGATAGACACAATAAAAATTCAAATGACCCAAAAATATAAGGACTCACCTGGTATATTGAAAAAGAGGGATTATGACCCGATGAGGGGCATTTTGGCCAATTCACCTCAAGAGTTGACTTTTGACCAAAATGTTAATTAATTTAAGTGAAATTAATGAATTAAATTATGGAATAATTTTTTTTTTTAGGAAAAGATTAAAGAATAAAGTGAAAGGAAAAGAAAAGAAACAAAATTCTAGAATTTTAGGTCCATTTTGACCCAATTAAAATTTTAGGACCAATGGGCTTTGGACAACTCAATTAAAATTAATTAAATAAATAAAAAAATTGGGAGAAGTATAAAAGGAAGCCATCTTCCTCCCTCCCTCATTTAGTTTTCCCCCACACACCTCCTCTCCCTCTCTTTACTTTCTTCTCTCTTCATTCTTCCACTTACAACCTCTTTCAACCCTTGATTTTCCTCACTTTTTCTCCATGGGTTTTCTATCTAATTGGTAGAAAACATCAAATTTATCTTTCATTGAGAGATTAGAAGCTAAGAGAACAAAAAAGTTAGAAGAAATTGAAGATTAGAAGTGGTCACTTGAGGTAAGTTTCTTTTCATATTAGATTAGTTGCATAAGCTTTGAATAAAGTTAATTTGTGATGAAATTTCATGAGAAATTGAAAGGAAATATGCATGGAACCTAAACTAGGGTTTTGGCTAATTTGGGAAAAATTAGAGTTTTGATGTATTTTAGTTAAATTGATGATAAAACTAGGTTAAGTTGAAGTAGTATACATAATTGGGGCAAAGAAATTGCATGAAATGTGTATAAATGTAACACCTCTAAGTTCGGTAGTGCGTTCTACTGTTCCGGTGACCAGTGTTGTCCGGACAGCTAGGATGCCTAGAACTACACTTCGATATGAGTGAGTAGACATAAAATAATGAAATACAAGAAAAGAAAATACAATAAAAACAAAGGAAAAATAATAGCAAAGAAATGTAACCAAGTTAAGCGAGCTGAGAACCCTAGCGATGGGTGACCGCACCGGGAAGTCACGGCATGGACCGTTGACTAGCCCTGGACCGTGGGGAATCCTGAAAAATATTTTTAGGACTTAAAGAGACATCAATTGAAGTATAAATATCATTAGAAATATCAAAGAAAAATTAAATAATTAGTACAAAGAAAAGTGAGAAATCGAAAAACGGACAAAACCCGGTGTTACCGAAAAATCGGGAATGCAACTTGAACAGGGGCATTGTGGTCATTCGACACCCCGAGTTGTCTTTTGACCTAAATGTCCATTAAAAATAAATAATATTACACTTGGAAAATATAATGAAAAATTAATTTAGTGGTACCTAATGTAAATAACAAAAATAGAGCGTAAATGGAGTAATTATCAATTAAAACATATAATATACTTTAATTAAACTGAGTGGACCACTATGGTAATTAAATTAACATCTTATGGGCAGGTGTACTTCCACTAAACATCATCTTCTTCATTTCTTTCAACCATGCCGAAATGAACTCCCTAAAAACCTCCATGGCTGAAATTTGAAGGAGCTTCATCATCCCCTCCATTCCACCTCTAAACACCAAGGTTGCTTTATTAAAGTTTATCCCCACATCACAAGGAAGAGTTTGATAGCAATTTTAAGAAGTTTTAGTGAGGTTTTGAAGAATTTCCAAAGTGGTAAGTTTGTGTTTTTGATTATTGGTTAATTAAAGTTTGTAAGGATGTTATGGGTGTTTGATTTATGGAGAAATTTTTGAGGTTTGATGTTGAATGGGGATGTGTACTTTTGGCAGCCATGGAAACACTTTGAAGGCAGTTTATTTTTGCTTGTAAATGATGAATTAAATGATTGATTAAATGTATATTGTGTAGGAAATTATTTGGGTGATGTATACTTAGTATATGTAAATGTGAATTGAAATTTGAAGCTTGGAAATTAATGGATTATAAATGCACTAATGCGGCAGGTTGTTGACTCTTGAAGAATGCTGGAATTCATGCTTAGTTTATGGTATATTAATGTTGACTTGTGTTGGATGTTATGGCAGTTTGAGTATATATATGATGGTGTGAAGTTGGATATGAAAAAAATGTTATGGTTAGGTGCTTGAATTGTTGTAATTGAGTTGAAAAATTCTGCACTTTATGGTGTTTGTTGAATGTAATTGTAAGCCGCCAAAATGACCTATAATATGTTGTAAATTATGTTTAGGTTATGGTACAACCAGAATTGACTTGAATGTTGAGTTTGGTAAGTGTTAGGAGTGATCCTTGATGTGTATGAAAGAAATGCAATAAGGCAGTTTGAGTTTTAGGCCTAGAACTTTGAGTGAGTGGCTCCAATTGGTATGAGACCAATTGGAGGTGAAACTAGGCACAAAATGTGCCAACTTTCATGAAGGAAGCTTGCCAAAATTCTGCTTGCAAGGTAGCTTGAAAAATGACCAAATCCGGATTAAGTGCAATTGAGGCCTGAAAATTGACCATTTGGGCAGCAGTTAGTGTTTAGGCCATAACTCACTCAAAACAGGTCCAATTGACCTGAAATTTTGACCATGAATAGTTAAGACCCATACAAGTCCTATGAAGACACCAAAGCACAGAAATGACCATAAGTAAGTCAAACAGCTTGCACAAGTTTGGGTCCAAAAACTGGCCGAACCAAAATTGACTTAAAATGACCTAAAATGACCAAATATGATGCAATTTGACCAGAAATAGTAAAATGACCATAACTTGGTCTACATAACTCAGAATGACCTGAAATTTTGCCCCGCGTTCCATAAGACATAGATCTACAAGTTTGTAGTTTTGACCGAAAACTGAGGGAACTAGGTCATCCGGCTAGGTTAATCTAGTATCCCGGATTCCAGCAAATTGCAAGAAAATGCAAGATACATGGAAATGAATTTGGTAACATGTACAAACCCTAAAAGACTATCGAATGTGACATATTGGTAACCTTAAAACCGAATTCACCTAGAATGCATCGAGGGTCGACATATTAGGTTGACTAAGCAAATAATAGAATTCAGTAAATTAATTATCAAGCATTATCGTTAGAGACAGTTTAATTAAGTACTGAAACACTTCAAATTGTGTTTCTCAGTTAGTAAAGACTCAGGGGAAGGGAAGGAAACACTGAGTCAAGACCAGGAGACAGATATCAGAGGTTTGTGCACAACAGTTATTTCTTTTGAATTTTTCAATTGAAATAAATTATGACTATTTGTATATTATTGTTTTTAATTATGGAAATGTGTTTGAATGGATACTTATTGCTTGAAAAGCATTGTAAATGGTTTGAAACTATGAAAAAGATTATTTAGTGTGATTTGTGAAAATTGAAGTTACTTATGAATTGTGTTGCCATTTTGTGAATGAAATTATGACTTTGGAAATTTATTGGATTCTCACGAATCATTTGAATAAAATGTTTGGAATTGATTTTGTGTTCACACTTAGCATGACAGTATCGTATCATTCCTTCTCCATTTATGGGGTTGTGATCATTTATTTTCCTTCTCCATTTATGGAGTCGTGATCGTTTATTTTTCTCCCTCTCTGGTTTACCAGTTGAGGTGATCGGATGAGTACTCATTATATAGCTAGCTCCCTTCCTCATTGATTTCGATTAGTGGGGTTGTGATTGCTTTTTCGTGGTGTACAACGCGGCATTAATCGAAAATTTTGTGTCATGGCTTAAGTTGTGAATGAATTGGCAACACTGTATTCTTAAATTATTTGACTAAATTGTGTTATTATGCGATTTGATAAATTGTGAAATAGAGTTTAAAGTCTTATTGACATTCACTGTCTTTTGAATTTAATCATGTTTTGACTATTGAGATTTATTATGATATTGTGAATTGGAGTTTAAATTCTTATTGACATTCACTGTCGTTTGAAT
Organism: Hevea brasiliensis; assembly: GCF_030052815.1. Lineage (NCBI taxonomy): Eukaryota > Viridiplantae > Streptophyta > Magnoliopsida > Malpighiales > Euphorbiaceae > Hevea > Hevea brasiliensis. The sequence continues at coordinate 75,513,144 of NC_079502.1, read as the reverse complement.
TTAACTATGTTTTGATTACTGAGATTTAATGTGATATTGTGTTAAATTCCTTATGACACTCATTGTCTTGAATTTAACTATGGTTTTATGTATCCATCATTTATATGATTTATGAAATTTGATTTAAAGTTGTATTTGTTAATGTTGTGCACCACTGAGACATTGTCTCAGCAATAGCTTTCCATTGCTATCGCAGGTAGACAGACGGACAGGGCAGCAGACTAGGCTGCTAGTGCATTCAGTGAGAGATCATCGGGTATATTGAGTATACCACATTTTGCATTTTGTACTGTAATGTATGTTCACTGTATGTATATATTGTTCTTGGTTTTGAGCAGTTGTAAATTAAAATTGTACATTGAAGTTGTAAAGTAAATTATGAGTATTTTGACTTGTAAAAATTATATTATCTTTCTTTTATCTCAATCTTTGAAAAATTATTGTGGATTTGAGTTGAAAAAGAAATTGTGTTGTTTAACTGTTGAAGTGGAGATGGAGAATTATATTGAAGTGCTTTTACAGGTTTTCTGAAGAACTGTTTTATCCAAAATACAGATGGCACTCTGCCAAAATTTTTACAGAAATTACTAATAGTCTAAATGTGTTAACTGTTTCAAGTCAGTTCACAAAAAGTTTTTAACACCTGTAAATAGTGCTCACCACTGTAAAATGAAGTAAGAAAAGTTTTAAAATCCCTTGTAGTGTATTTAATGAGTTATCAGTAGACGAAGTTGGTAATTCATTAGGTATACTACGGGATCATGTTATGCCTTACAGAGGAGTAGGGTGTGACATGTTTTAGTGGTATCAGAGCAAAGTTTTTAAATTTTGTTTTCACATATTATTTGAATATTCTTTCTTCATAGTACAACTGCTCAATATCATTGTTTGATACATACAGTACATTACATTATAAATATGCACTAACGGGAGGAAATCTCCTTGTGTTAATTGTTCAGGAGGTCTAAGATCCTCGAATTGACTATGGAAGAGGGTGATCGTTCAGTCGATCAATCTATAGAGGCTGAGGTGAAAGGGGAAAAAGTGACTAGTACTATTCAAATACACCTTGAGGACTAAAAAATAAAATGAAAATTTATTGAGATAGACACAATAAAAATTCAAATGACCCAAAAATATAAGGACTCATTGGGTATATTAAAAAAGAGGGATTATGACCCGATGAGGGGCATTTTGGTCAATTCACCTCAAGAGTTCACTTTTGACCAAAATGTTAATTAATTTAAGTGAAATTAATCAATTGAATTATGGAATAATTTTTTTTTTAGGAAAAGAATTAAAGTATAAAGTGAAAGGAAAATAAAAGAAACAAAAATCTAGAATTTTAGGTCCATTTTGACCCAATTAAAATTTTAGGACCAATGGGCTTTGAACAACTCAATTAAAATTAATTATATTAATAAAAAATAGGGATAAGTATAAAAGGAAAGCATCTTCCTTCCTCCCTCATTTAGTTGCCCCCCACACACCTCCTCTCCCTTTCTTTTCTTTTTTCTCTCTTCATTCTTCCAATTACAACCTCTCTCAACCCTTGATTTTCCCCACTTTTTCTCCATGGGTTTTCTATCTAATTGGTAGAAAACATCAAATTTATCTTTCATTGAGAGATTAGAAGCTAAGAGAATAAAAAAGTTAGAAGAAATTGAAGATTGGAAGTGGTCACTTAAGGTAAGTTTCTTTTCATGTTAGATTAGTTGTATAAGCTTTGAATGAAGTTAATTTATGATGAAATTTCATGAGAAATTGAAAGGAAACATGCATGGAACCTAAACTAGGGTTTTGGCTAATTTTGGAAAAATTAGGCTTTTGATGTATTTTAGTTAAATTGATGATAAATCTAAGTTAAGTTGAAGTAGTATACATGATTGGGGCAAAGAAATTGCATGAAATGTGTATAAATTTAATTATGTGAGATTAGGATTCATGGGAAAATTGGAGTTTTGGTGCTAGAGAGTGAAATTGGTGTGTGTAGTGTTAAATTATAGTCATTTGAGGTTTATTTATTTTGAATTGACATTGGGTTGATGAATGGAGGTAATGAAATGATAGGATTAGGGAAAATTGAAAACTTGGTGTTTGAAAATTGTGGGTTTTGTGCTAGGAAGTGCCATTAATGTGTCAATGCTAAATTATAGTCATTTTGGGTGAATTAAATGTGAATTGAGGTTGGTTAGTAGGAATAACTGAAGAAATGAAAAATTTGAACCTAGGGCAGAATTTGCACACTGAGTTCAATGTGTTTGATAGCCCATAAATTGGGCTACACAACTCCAATTAGTGTGAAACTAATTTGAAATGAAACTTAAGACATAGGGCTAGAATTTTTGTGAAGATACCCTGCCCCGAAAATGACCTTAAGCTATCCGAAATGTGCCTTGAACTTAGAGACAAAATTCTGGAACTTGCAGAATTTGACCATATGAACAGTAAATTTTGCATGGCCATAACCCTCTCTAGAAAACTCCGATTTAGGCAATTCTTAAACCGATAGAAACCTAAGACATAGTAGAACCTTTCATATGAAGAACTTGTAGCCAAATTATGGACTTAACCCAATCAAATTGCTGAGCAAAGTTGAATCACCAAATCTGCTGAATTACAGATTTACCATATGAATAGTAAACTTTGCATGGCCATAACTCTCTCTAGAAAACTCCGATTTAGGCGATTCTTGAACGATGGAAACCTAAGACATAGTAGAACATTTCATATGAAGAACATTAGACCAAATTATGGACTTAATTTGATCAAATAGCTGAACAAATTTGGATTGATAAATCTGCCATAACTGAATTTGTAGGATGAACAGTGACGTGAACAGTAACAACATTTTGGTCATAACTTGAGCTACACAGCTCTGAATTAGGCGATTCAAAAAGGAAAATAAAGTTAAGACCTAAATGAACAATTTTCAAGAAGAACACCTCACCAAATTATGATCGAAACTAGGTAAAAATTGGGTTCAAAGATTAGGGCACCAAGCTGTCCCAAAATCAAAATATTCTAAAATTTTCAAAGCTAACTTGGGATGCATTAGACATACATGTAATGAGTTATTGGAAGCAATTGAGATTGGTATTGAGGTATTCTATTTGTGCATTTTCAGTAGAAAAAGAAGTTGGAACGGACAAGGAGAAGTAGGTAACAAGGAAGGAGAATTATTGAAGGTTTGTGCACAACTAACCTTTTCTTCGTTTTTAAACTTGTAAATTGCTTGGAATGTGTTAGATTGAATGAGTTTGCTTTGAACAAGTTTACTTTGACTGAAATATGGTTTTTCTCTTGCATTTAAGAAATTTAGGTGTTGCCACCTCTATATGGATATTATGATGAATTTAAATGTGTTTATTGGTTTATAAATGTGATTGTTGAGTGGGAAATTTTTGGAAACTGTTTTTAAACCACAGTTAGCTTGACAGTCCCTTTCGGAACTCCTCAGTAGTAACAGTAACTTAGGGTTGATAATTGATATTGATTATGTCTCCCATTAATAATGGTTAGTGGGGTAAGACTACATGAGTACTCATTAGCTAGCTAGCCCTTCCCTCATTATTAACGGTTAGTGAGGTTGAGATTGCTTTGTCGTCCTGTAAAACATGGCACTAATCGTGAAATTTTGTGTCATGGCCTAAACTGTGTGTTGATGTTGGCAACACTAATGCTTTGTGAATTGTGATTTATGAAGTGTGATTTCTCTTTTGAAATGTTATTCCAATAAATGGCTCTTATAGACTTAGAACTATTGTGAAGTTTTTATGCTTAAGAAAAATGTGATTTATTATGCTTTGACAAATTGTGTTTTACCTTAAGTTTTAAGTTATTAGTTGTGCACCACTGAGTGATATACTCAGCGATAGCTCCTTTATGCTGTCGCAGGTAAGGGAAAGGAGAAGGCTGCCGAGTGAGAGACTTGAAAGCAGCATTTTGGTATTGTTTGTGGGTATTTACGTTAGGTATACCCTTATGATTCCTTTGGAAGTATTTTGTACCTATATGCATGGATGTACGGACATTGAGCAGTTTGTATTTAAAAGTATTGCATTGCTATGACATTTTGAGTTTGTAACTATTTTGTATTTTACTTTGAGACTTATGAAAATGTAACTTTTGCAATATTTAGTCTATCATTATTTCCAATGAATGTTTACATAGAATTTTAACTATTATGATGTAGTTTTTCGCAAAAGAATTGATAAGATAAAAAGCTATGGTCTGTTTTAAAATCCTTTGTAGCATAACTAATGGGTTATCGGTAGGTGGAGTTTGGTAATTCATTAAGTATGCTACGGGAACATGTAGTGCGTTACAAGGGATGAGGTGTGACATTCTATACTCAAGAATTTTACTGGGTTCGTATAGAATTTGCCATACAATATATTTTTCTTCATTTATGTTGCTTTCTAGAATCTCTTTTGTCATAAGTTTACTATAATCATTTATATAATGTACAAATAAATCTAAAATTTATACTTATACTTATATTCTTATGAAAGTCATATTCGTAATGTTATTTAAGTTATAATTCTTTCACTAGTCTTTTTATCACTTCCTTGATACTTTCTAAGTTGTTTACAATCATTTCATAATATTTAAAATTTTTAGAACTAATTTAATTTACTTCAGATCATTCTAAGGAATAAATTTTTGGAGCTAATCTAATTTATTTCATAACTTCTTCTCATTTATTTACTTTCTAGCATTTTTAATTGCTAATATTCATAAATTATTTTAATAAATTAGACTACCCAAGTAACCTATGACAGGCTGACTAAACTTGATAACGGGTCGTTAGCACTGGATACTGTGGTGCCTCGGGCCGTCATACCATAGGACACGGAACATCAACCTTGTATGCAATCAGAATGGCTAAAAAGCTATGATAACACATGATCGGGCATAATAGCCATGAGTGAGGGCATAAAGCCATGAGTGCGGGCATAAAGCCATAAATACAGGCATAAAGCCATTCGCAGTACTACTAAAATAATACCCTATTAGCATGCCAATCTATCCAATCTGACACACGTGTCTAGGCAATACATGGGCACGTTAGTATCATTAAATGTTAATATATTGTGTTTTATGACTTCATTATTTCATGATAAATTTCAATTATAATTTATACATTCATTTGATCATTTATATGATCACAATTCACATCAATTATCCTTTTATACCATTGTACTCAAAGTACTTTTCCTTTCTACAATAATGAGAACTAATGTCTCATTCATATATTAATATGGTTCATTTATTCATTCATTATGTTATTCATATTGATCATAATTCAAAACAATGGTTCACATGTACCATTGTATTCAAAACATTTTTCCTTTCTCATTTATACATTTTATGAATTCTATTTGCGATGGGCATATAAGCCCTAACTACCTATTCACATCAATTAGGTGGCTTACTTTTCATGTTTCAAGCAATCCATGAACATTTCATAGATTTCAAATTTATGGCCTTAATTTCCCTTTAACAATATAGTTCTTACACTTTATGTCTTTGTATTACTATTCATATTACTATTCACTCAAATTGTTAACTTTTTAATACATAATAAATTTATTGAACCTAAGTTCACCAAAATACCACATTTTGCATTTTATTTTTATTGGTATTGATTTCCAATACTATTTCAAAGCTTATCTTATGTTATTCAAAATTTTCAGATTTCATACCCTAGGTTTACTGTTCCATTGGTCACTTGTTCAGTAGGAATTTGATAAAATTGTCTTCATAAAAGTTGTTCCTTATTGTGTCTAGTTACATTTCTTTTTTTGAATCACTCCATTTGGAGTTTTATAGCTCAAGTTATGGTCATTTTACCATAACTGGCCGGATTGACCTGTACCTAGAATTTCTGGGCAATTTGGTTCTGCCAGATTTGCTGACCTACGTTTGGTTGGCAATTTGACTAAGTTATGGTAAGAATTTGGATTTGTATTCCTCACAAAAGTTGTAGGTTTGTGTCTCATCTTTTTGCTGGTAAAATATCAAGTCAATTGGACCTTTCTACACTAAGTTATGACCAACGAATAAATACTGTTTATTTGTTCATTTTGCCCAGGCAGAATGTAAGTCACCCGGATTAGGGCAATTTTTATGCCAACTTGGTTTGGTTTTCTGGATAGGGTTTCTTCGCCAAAGTAGTGCCATTATCTGTCTAGTCTCATGTCCAATTGGACTTGCACCAATTGAACCTATACAACTCCATTTATGGATGCCCAAACCTGCTGGACTCACAACCAGTCCTGCAGGTCACCAAGGGCAGCATGCCTAAACTCAACTCCATTATCCTTACTCACTTCAATTCCTCCTCACACACATTCAAATGGTCACTAATTGACCATTACAAGGTTAACATACCATTACATAAGAAAAACTCTAATTTTTCACAAACCCTAATTTCCAAAGTGTCCGTTCATGCACATACATCAATTAAACATACTAATTCATTATCACTCTACATATACACTTCAAACACCACCTCTAATCCCCTTTAATGCATCAAAATAATCAAAACTTCTTCCCCCCATAAAGCTGCCAAAAATTTTAGTTGGTCCTTACATGGAGATTTGCTTTTAATTTCATGAATTTCTTACTAATTCCATACACCTAACTTCAAATTTAGAGGGAAAAATGGAGAGATATAGCACTAAACTCTTTGAGTAGAATTTTTCCCAAGCTTAAACTTCACTTTTCTTGATTTTCTTGGCTGTCAAACACCTTCCCAAGAGGTAGGGACAATTTTTAATGAAAAGAACTTAGGGTTTAGTGGTGAAAAATCAAGGTTTGGAAAAGAGAGAGATGAAAGCTTCTTCAATGGAGGTGAGGAAAGGGAGGCTGCCGGGAAATTGATGAAGACAATCTGATTTCTTTTTATTTTTATCCCTATTTATTTAGTTTTTATCTTCTTTAAATGCTTGTCAAGTTGTGATTAGGTGGAGAGTGTTTAATGACATCATATGATTTCATAATTCCTAATTTCTTTCATTTTTCTTTTCTTTTCTTTTCTACTCATTTCCAATTCAATTTTTAGCAATATTTGTTCACATTTTATGCCATAATAATTATTTACTCAACTGGACAAGTCGGCCAAAAATCTTCTCTGAAGGCAAAATGACCAAAATGCCCTTCATTTGGCTTAATAGACTAAAATTGTCTGTACCAATCTAAAAATTTTTCTAACTCTTTTCTTGGCATTCTAATGCCATAGAAACCTCAATGACTCTTCTCTGGAGTCCCAAAAATTACTTTATGAATTTTATCCTGGGTCTAGGGCTCCTAATTGCTAAAACTGCAACTTTCTATTGGATTACCTATCACTAGGGCACCGGCTCATTTAACTTGGTTGTATTTTATTTCTAAAATTTTTTCCTACATTTTTCTTGTTAATATTTGAGTTACTTATAGTTCCTCACTTTAGTCTAAATATTTTTGTAGACGTTCTAGCTGTCCGGATCGACACCGATCAGCGGAATAGTAGAATGTACAGAATAGTTACAGTGAGGGTGTTACAATTCTTCCCCTCTAACAAAAATTTCATCCTCGAAATTTATCTGACAAAAGCAATCGACGAACTGCTACCTCTTTACTTCTACACCTTTCTGTGTTATCATACTTCACTTTCTCCTTAGTCTCAATCCTATCCTCAAATAGTTCTGTACTCATTATTTTTCATCTTAAATACACTCTCCTTCTCATCTCCATTCGCTATCTCATTGTCTCTTCACTATCTTATTCCATACCTTAACCTAAAATAAATGGGAATACAGATCTGCAATAGTGTCACCTCAACTCTTATGAATGCAATGCATGATATGCAGTCTATCTAGGCCTAGAAACGCCTAAACCGCGCTCTGATATCAATAAATGTAACACCCCTCACCCGTCTATAGTGTAGCCGACAAGACATGTCACACTCAGTGCCGGAGCACCCTAACTTATCTTACTTTATTTCTTTAATAATTTTTAAGTTATTATCTTTTAATATCAATTATCTTTCTACGGAGAAACTAGCGGAGTTTTCCCTATTTTATTATCATTTGGCTTTTTTCAATATTCACCTGTTTGAAATTCAACAATATTTTCAAAATAAAATCTTATCCATGCTAATCATAATTATCTCATCAATCATTCTCATAATTTTCTCATATTTTAAATCTCATCCATACATTTCAATTTTATAATCATTTCCATAAATTTCCATTCATACTCAATTCATATGTAAAAATGTTCAAATTACGTACATTTACATGATTTATAAACTAATTACACAAGTTCATAATTTACATAATGCACAAAAGACATAAAATAACTTATACAGGCCCTGTCTACATGTATTGCTGAGGAGGTGACAACCTTGTACACTTCTAACACTTCCACAGATCTGGACTCTAAATTCTCCAGTTTAATGTCCACTGGGTTTTTACCTTCAGTACCTACGCGAGGACATAAATCATCGCACTAAGCATTGCTGCTTAATGGTGCAATAATATAACAAGAAATAATGTATACAAATAAAAATAATTGGAGCATATTTTCTATACTCAAGAATTTTACTGGGTTCATATAGAATTTGCCATACAATATATTTTTTGTTATTTATGTTGCTCTCTAGAATCTCTTTTGTCATAAGTTTACTATAATCATTTTACATAATATACAAATAAATCTAAAATTTATACTTATACTTATATTCTTATGAAAGTCATATTCGTAATGTTATTTAAGTTATAATTCTTTCACTAGTCTTTTTATCACTTCCTTGATACTTTCTAAGTTGTTTACAATTATTTTGTAATATTTAAAATTTTTAGAACTAATTTAATTTACTTCAAATCATTCTAAGGAACAAATTTTTGGAGCTAATCTAATTTATTTCATAACTTCTTCTCATTTATTTACTTTCTAGCATTTTTAATTGCTAAAATTCGTAACTTATTTTAATAAATTAGACTACCCAAGTAACCTATGACAGGTTGACTAAACTGGATAACGGGTCGTTAGCACCGGACACCGCGGTGCCTCGGGCCATCATACCATGAGACACGGAACGTCAACCACATATGCAATCAGAATGGCTAAAACATCATAACAACACATGATCGGGCATAATAGCCATGAGTGCGAGCATAAAGCCATGAATACCGGCATAAAGCCTTTCGCAGTACTACTAAAACAATACCCTATTGGCATGCCAATCCACCCAATGTGACACACGTGTCTAAGCAATACATGGGCACATTAGTACCATTAAATGTTAATATATTGTGTTTTATGACTTTATTATTTCATGATAAATTTCAATTACAATTTATACATTCATTTGATCATTTATATGATCACAATTCACATCAATTATCCTTTTATACCATTGTACTCAAAGTACTTTTCCTTTCTACAATAGTGAGAACTAATGTCTCATTCATACATTAATATGGTTCATTTATTCATTCATTATGTTATTCATATTGATCATAATTCAAAACAATGGTTCACATGTACCATTGTATTCAAAACATTTTTCCTTTCTCATTTATACATTTTATGAATTCTATTTGTGATAGGCATATAAGCCCTAACTACCTATTCACATCAATTAGGTGGCTTACTTTTCATGTTTCAAGCAATCCATGAACATTTCATGGATTTCAAATTTGTGGCCTTAATTTCCCTTTAACAATATAGTTCTTACACTTTGTGTCTTTGTATTACTATTCATATTACTATTCACTCAAATTATTGACTTTCTAATACATAGTAAATTTATTGAACCTAAGTTCACCAAGATACCACATTTTGCATTTTATTTTTGTTGGTATTGATTTCCAATACCATTTCAAAGCTTATCTTATGTTATTCAAAATTTTCAGATTTCATACCACAGGTTTACCGTTTCATTGGTGATTTGTACAGTAAAAATTTGATAAAATTGTCTCCATGAAAGTTGTTCCTTATTGTGTCTAGTTACATTTCTTTTTTTGAATCACTCCATTTGGAATTTTTTAGCTCAAGTTATGGTCATTTTACCATAACTGGCCGGATTGACCTGTACCTAGAATTTCTGGGCAATTTGGTTTTGCCAGATTTGCTGACCTACGTTTGGTTAGCAATTTGACTAGGTTATGGTCAGAATTTGGATTTGTGTTCTTCATGAAAGCTGTAGGTTTGTGTCTCATCTTTGTGCTGGTAAAATTTCAGGTCAATTGGACCTTTCTACACTGAGCTATGACCAAATGAATAAATACTATTTATTTAGTCATTTTGCCCTGGAAGAATGTAAGTCATCCGGATTAGGGCAATTTTTAGGTCAACTTGGTTTGGTTTTTTGGGCAGGGTTTCTTCACCAAAGTTGTGCCATTATGTGTTTAGTTTCATGTTTAATTGGCCTTGCACCAATTGAACCTATACAACTCCATTTATGGCTGCCCAAACCTGCTGGACTCACAACAAGTCCTGCAAGTCACCAAGGGCGGCATGCCTAAACTCAACTCCATTATCCTTACTCACTTCAATTTCTCCTCACACGCATTCAAATGGTCACTAATTGACCATTACAAGGTTAACATACCATTACATAAGCAAAACTCTAATTTTTCACAAACCCTAATTTCCAAAGTGTCCATTCATGCACATACATCAATTAAACATACTAATTCATTATCACTCTACATATACACTTCAAACACCACATCTAATCCACTTTAATCTGTCAAAATAATCAAAACTACTTCCCCCCATAAAGCTGCCAAAAATTTTAGTTGGTCCATACATGGAGATTTGCTTTTAATTTCATGAATTTCTTACTAATTCCATACACCTAACTTCAATTTTAAAGGGAAAAATGGAGAGATATAGCACTAAGCTCTTTGAGCAAAATTTTTCCCAAGCTTAAACTTCACTTTTCTTGATTTTCTTGGCTGCCAAACACCTTCCCAAGAGGTAGGGACAATTTTTAATGAAAAGAACCTAGGGTTTAGTGGTGAAAAATCATGGTTTGGAAAAGAGAGAGATGAAAGCTTCTTCAATGGAGGTGAGGAAAGGGAGGCTGCCGGGAAATTGAAGAAGACAATCTGATTTCTTTTTATTTTTATCCCTATTTATTTAGTTTTTATCTTCTTTAAATGCTTGCCAATTTGTGATTGGGTGGAGAGTGTTTAATGACATCATATGATGTCATAATTCCTAATTTCTTTCATTTTTCTTTTCTTTTTTTCTACTCATTTCCAATTCAATTTTTAGCAATATTTATTTACATTTTATGTCATAATAATTATTTATTTAACTTAAAAATTTGACCAAAAATCATCTCTAAAGGCAAAATGACTAAAATGCCCTCCGTTTAGCTTAATAGACTAAAATTGTCTGTACCGATCTAGAAATTTTTCTATGTCTTTTCTTGGCATTGTAATGCCATAGAAACCTCAATGACTCTTCTCTAGAGTCCCAAAAATTATTTTATAAATTTTTCCTCAGGTCTAGGGCTCCTAATTGTGAGCACCGCAACTTCCCACTAAGTTACCCATCACTAGGGCACCGGCTCATTTAACTTGGTTGTATTTTATTTCTAAAATTTTTCCTACATTTTTCTTGTTAATATTTGAGTTAATTATAGTTTCTCACTTTAGTTTAAATATTTTTCCAGACGTTTTAGCTGTCCGGACTGACACCGGTCACCGAAATAATAGAATGTACAGAATGGTTACAGTGAGGGTGTTACAACCATTCATTACAATATCTTAGACCCATCTTCTCAAGATATCAGTCTAACTGAGCTTGTGATATAGGCTTAGTGAATGGATCAATTGGATTTTAAGATGAAGCTATTTTCTGCATGGCTACATCACCTCGTCTAACTATCTCTCTGATAATGTGGTAGCGCCTTTCTATGTGTTTGGTTTTCTGGTGAGACTGAGGTTCCTTATATCCAAATAGCCTCTTTTGTAGCATCTGATGCAGCAATGTACTCAGCCTTTATAGTGGAATCAGCAATCGTACTCTGTTTGGAACTCTTCCAACTGACTGCACTTTCATTACAAATGAACACAAACCTAGAGGTAGACTTTCTATCATCGATATCTGATTGGAAATCAGAATCAGTATAACCATCCAATTGCAAGTCACCACCTCCATAAATCAAGAATAAATCCTTAGCTCTTCTCAAGTACTTAAGATATTCTTGACAGCTATCCAGTTTTCCAAACATAGATTGGATTGAAACCTGCTAGTCAAACTAACAGCATGTGCGATATCCGGCCTAGTACACATCATTGCATACATCAAACTTCTAATAGCCAAAGCATATGGAATCCTAGCCATTTTATCTCTTTCTTCAGGTGTCTTTGGAGACATCTCTTTAAAAAGGTGGATACCATGTCTCACTGGTAACAATCCTCTCTTGGAGTCAAGCATCTTAAACCTCCTTAACACTTTTTCTAAGTATAGACTTTGGGATAAACCAATTATTCTTTTTGCTCTATCTCTGTAGATGCGAATTCCAAGAATATAGGTTGCCTCCCCTAAGTCTTTCATGGAGAATGTATTTGACAGTCATACCTTTACAACTGTCAACATACCTATGTCATTACCTATCAATACAATATCATCCACATATAAGACAAGGAAAGTGATAGCACTATCACTAACCTTCTTATATACACATGGCTCATCCACATTTTTGATAAAATCAAATGACTTAATGGCTTCATCAAAATGGATTTTCCAACTCCTCGAAGCTTGTTTTAGCCCATAAATGGATCGCTTTGGCTTGCACACCTTAGAACCATCTTGGGATTCAAAACCCCTAAGTTGTTCCATGAAAATGTTTTATTCAATGTATCCATTGAGAAAAGCTATTTTGACATCCATCTACCAAATCTCATAATCATTGTATGCAGTTATTACTAATAGAATCCTAATTGATTTAAGCATGGTAACAGGCGAGAAAGTCTCCTCATAGTCGATTCCTTGCCTTTAGCGAAACCCTTTCACTACTAGCCTTGCTTTATAGGTCTCTACCTTTCCATCAAAACCAATTTTCTTTTTGAAAACCCATTTATTCTCTATAAGTACAATATCTTTAAGTGGTTCAACAAGATCCCAAACTTGATTCTTATACATGGAATCAATTTTGGATTTCATAGCTTCAATCCATTTTGAAGAGTCTATATCTGATATAGCTTCTTCATAGGTAAGTGGATCATCTCCATGATCTACTTCTTCATGAGTAAACAACTCTTGTTCATCTTCATGAAGGAAACCATATCTCACTGGTGGGTGCAATATCCTGGTCGATTTGCAAGGAATTACTGTAGATGTTTCATCAATAGGTGTAGGTTGACTAAATAGATCTATATCCATTTGATCTGTTGGTTGGTCAGAATTCTCCAATTCTAACTCTATTTGCCTTCCTTTGCCTCCTTCTTGAATAAACTATTGTTCAAGAAAAATGGCATCTCTGCTTACCACAACCTTTTATGATGTAGGCAAATAAAAATAATATCCAAAGCTCTCTTTTGGATATTCAACAAATCGACCCTTTTTTGATATGTTTTCCAATTTATTGGTGTTTAGCTTTTTGATATAAGCTAGACAATCCCAAATCTTAAAATGCTTAAGACTTGATTTTCTTCCATGCCATATCTCATAAGGTGTGGAAGAAACTGATTTTGATGGAATCCTATTCAGAATATGCAAAGCTGATTCTAATGCAAATCTCTAAATAGAGATTGGCATATCAGTATAGCTCATTATACTACGTACCATATCTAATAGGGTATGATTTCTCCTTTCAGATACACCATTCAGCTGTGGCATTCCTGGAGGAGTCAGTTAGGAAACAATGCCATGTTCTTTCAAGTATTCATCAAATTCAGTACTTAAGTATTCACCTCCACGATCTGATCGAAGAGCTTTAATACTTTTTCTGTTTGATTTTCTACTTCAGATTTAAATTCTTTGAACTTTTCAAAGGATTCATGCTTGTATTTCATCAAATACAAATACCCAAACCTTGATTTATCATCAGTAAAGGTAATAAAGTAATGAAAACCACCTCTAGCCATTTCTTTAAATGAACCGCATACATCACTATGTATTAGCTCCAAAATATTTTTAGCTCTTAGTCCTTGTCCAACAAAGGGTGATCTAGTCATTTTGCCCTGAAGGTAGGATTCACAAGTTGGAGTAGGTTCAGAACCTAATGAGGATAAAATTCTCATTTTCTCCAGTTTTGCAATCCTATCTTCTGCAACATGACTTAATCTTAAGTGCCAAATATATTTTGAAATTGAGTTGATTTTCACTATGGCATTGCATTCTTTTAGATTGCTAGCATTCATTTTGTGTTTATCATTATGATCCAAATAATAAAGACCATCATGCATATAACCTAAGCCAACATATTTATTTCCAAAATAAAAGTTGCAAACATCATCTGTGAACTGAAATTTATAACCATTTCTAGTCAAACTAGATATAGAAATGATGTTCCTAAAAGCATCAAGCATATACAAAATATTATTCAAACACAAAATATGTCCACACATGTAAAAAGATTTAGATCCTATGGCCAAAACTTCAACAGTTGAGCCATCACCAATCCAGAGTCTAACATCTCGAGCATGCAAGCTGCTACTGTTTGCTAGTTCCTGCATATCATAAGAAATGTGAAAACTGGCACCAGTATCTAAAACCCAAGCTGTAGGTGAACTATGAGCATCATCAGCATCTAAATAACAAGATATAGACATTCCTTCTAAAGGTGTATCCTTCTTGTCCTTCAAAAAAGCAAGATACTCTGGACAGTTCCTTTTCCAGTGCCTATCCTTCTGGCAGTGGAAATACTTTCATTTGCCTCCATCAGCTTTAGTATTCCCTTTCTGTTTGGCTATCATCTTGGAAGGTCTTGGAACTTGAGGTTTCTTTTTCTTATCGCCCTTCTTCTTGTTGGACTTTCCAGCATAAGAAGATGCAATCAAAGCTACCTTTGTTCTTTTATTGCCCGGCATATTCTTTTGGGTAATAACAAGCATGTTAAGTAAACCAGTCAAGGTGTATTCCTGCTTAGTCATATGAAAATTTGTCACAAAATTCTCAAATGACTCAGGTAGGGACTGAAGGATCAAATCCGTCTAGAGTTGGAAATCCATGTTAAAGTCAAGATGTTCTAGCTGCTCTATAAGCTGAATCATCTTGTGGACATGATCTCTAACATTCTGGCCCTCAGACATCCTCATTCGAAATAGCTGCCTAGATATCTCATACCTAGCATTCCTGCTATGCTCACCATATAACTCTTGTAGTTGAAGGAGGATCTCACTTGCACTCTGCATGTTCTCTTGCTACTTCTGTAACTCATTACTCATAGAAGCAAGCATGTAACACTTGGCTCTCATATCATACTCCTTCCACTTGTCCAAAGTTTCATGTTCTTCTTGAGTGGCCTTTGGAGGTAAGGGAATAGGAACCTTGGAGTCTAGAACATATCCAATATGTTCTAGGTTAAGGATAAGTTTTAAATTTCTTAGCCAATTTGAAATATTAGGTCCCGTTAACCTATTGTGATCAAGTATGCTCGCAAGTATATTGGATGGTGGTGGTTGTTGTGTGCTCATTATTATCAGAAGAATAACTACAGAAAATAACTAGATTAATTAGTAAATGTATCAAGTAATTAACTAAAATAATTATGGTCTTTTAATCAAACTAGTCCTCTCACTAACTTGGCGAATCCTACACTTCCAAAGTAGGAAACGAAAATCCTCGTTAGATGGATTTTTAGTAGGTGATTGAATTCTTATAGTCATATTGATCATCCTCAGGCACATCCATTATTGGAATTACAATAAACTATAAGTAAGCAACTCCTTGCCCATCACATCTCATGTGAGGTTCAATCCTTTGTCTAGCCTCTAATGCTCAAAATCTCAGGCACATCCATTATTGATTCATCTTGCATTAGTTAAGTTGATCCCATTAAGCCAGTAAACATGCAAATAGTTTTAATGTCCTCAGGCACATCCATTATTGGCCATCAACTTATTTACATATTTACAACATCTCATGCTTAACAATTATTCTTAAGAAATCTCTTAAATTAAATGCATCACATGTAAGTATTTTAAATTTCTTAAAATAATTGCCTCAATGGAGGGCCCATGATATAATTACTTTAATTATACCATTTTCAACTTAATCATTTGTTTGGAAGATTTAGTGGTCAGCTTAATTACTATTACGGTCTCACTTTGCACATTATCCAATTAGCATGCATATATCATATACTTGCATACATTCCCATACATCTCATGCATACATGGATAAACAATAAATATGGTATGATTATGGACTTTCTAAGGGATTCAATTCTGAGCCACTAAAAATTGAATAAGTGCATTCATTCATTTTACAAGAGTTACTGAAGGAGTACATAATCAACACTTGATCTTGAATTCCTCCCGCTGGTCCCACCAATGCTTTTGACCTCCTTGATCTTCTTGAAATCCAATTACATTGTAATCCTTGGCATACCAAGGTGAATTTACAAGATCATGGACTTTAAAGTCCTCAAATAAATGAAATTACAATCCAAATTATTACAACACTTATAATACATGCCACCAAAAATAAAATTAATTATTTTACAACTCAAAGAAAAATAAAAGAAATAAATCCAATCACATTGGTCTTTTATTGTTCATGATCATCCATCATGCATATTACCATTTAAAAATTAAATAAAACATACATACTAAAATTAAATTGAATTTCTCATATTCAACTAAAAAATTCACATTTGCATCTCATTCAAACAAATTTAAAAGTTCAGATTTGAATCTCATTCAGACAAATTTAAAAATTCATATTTGAATCTCATTCAAACAAATTTAAAAATTCATATTTGAATCTCATTCAAACAATTGAATCAAAATTTAATTGTGTGATTAAAATTCTTAATTAAATAATTTAATTAAGTGTGGCCCTTAATTCATATACAATAATTGTATAAAGAATCTAAAAACCATGCGCACACTTTCATGGATACAACACCATGCCACCACATATATGAGTGCAACCAGCAATGAATCAATCAAAATTTATTAAATCACACAATTAAATCTCATATTAAATAATCTAAATGGCAAATATAGTGGCTCTAATACCAATTGAAGGAGCAGAGGCATGAAAGTTGTTCATTAGAGCATTGAATTTCAAAAATTTTCTTCTAGGGTTACATGCATCATACCACATATGTTATGTGCCTAATTAGTTTCAATGCTCAATTGCATATTAAAACACTTTTAATGTATATTATGATCTATGTTTGCTATTCAAGATTGTGAATTAACAAATTAATTCATTTAAACCTTAGTTTAAAAGAGGAGTTAGAGCACTAACCTCTTTGATGCACTATGGATGTGATTGGTACCTTTAGGAAGCACCTAGGACCCCAAATGTTGTCCCTCTAGCTTGTCCACACCAAGATCACTAATGGGCAGCCCCCAATTTACTTCTCAAGCCTTTGCCAACTAATTATAAATTGGGTTCTTACCTTTAGAGAGGTTGTATGTGTGTACAGGACACTAGAAACAATTTCTAGCAATTTTAATTCAAAGGGAATGGAGTGATTCTCTTTGAATTGATGAGAAAAGATGAAGAGAGGAGAGGGAGGAAGAGGTGCCGCCACACATAAGAGAGAATAAGAGTGAGTGTTTCTTCTTTTCTTTTCCCTTTTGCAATTAGGTCATCACTTAAACCCTATGCCACATGTCACCTCCACATTGCATCTTATTTTTTAATTGACCTAATCACATTAAGCCAAGTGTCAAAGTTAGACTTAATCTTGACTTTGATCATCTTACATGATAGGAAGATAAATGGCAAGCTAATATGGTGCCACATGTCACCGTCTCATGGTGCTACATGTCACCATTTGAAATGACCAAATTACCCTTATGTTGTAATTTTGAGTTCTCAACCCAAAATCATTATTTCTCCCCTTCAAATCAATTTATGTCAAATATAAATTAATTAATTAATATCTATTAATTAATTTCTCATAATTAAATTTATATTTAAACTCTTTAAATATAAATTTAACTTATATTATACATCTAATAACCTAGATTTGGTTTCAAGTCATGTTAGGGACTTTGCAATCTTATTGCAAATCAAACCTATTTAATTAACCAATTAAACTCTTTAATCAATCAATTAAACTCTTTAATTAATCAATTAAGTCATATTTTACTTGGTGATTATCTTGTGTATATGTGTGACTCACTAGGCTCATCACTAATTGGCAATGAGATATGATATTAACTCTTAATATCATAAGAACTCTTTCTTACGATAAATGATTTCTCCAAATCATTTTAGGCATCTCATAGACCATGGTTGACACCTAGCATTGCGTGCCATGGCCACCCAATCAGTAACAAGGAATACCTTAAATGAACCTTTAATCATATGTTACCATGCACAAGAATCTCTCTATTATAAAATTCCAATTCGAGCTCGAGTCATGGTTTATGTCAAACCTATTTGCTATGAATATTATGTTCTCTTTTAATTCCAGTTCTTAATTAATTAGATTTTCTTATCCAAAACTCTTTTTTGACTAAATCTGTTGTCCTGGCTAGGAACTTGAAACATCAAGAATAATTAAATGAACATAGGACTTTATCCCTATATACTTAGGGTAACAGATTCCGTCTTGATCAATACCTATCTCTATTTATAACTAGTAGGAGCCAGCACATGCCCATATACAAGATAACTGTGTTATCTTAGGTCTAAAGATTATATGCACTGATATGATATATGATAATGCATTGACAAGAGTAAACTCCTTGTGCTTATATATGCATCACTGGTTCGGCCTACTTACCATGTATAAGTGCCTATCATGTTTGTTATATGACATGAGACTCACCATTCCATCTTATTTATATCTCATATAAATACCTTGGGAATAAACATGATTACAATCTTTTTGGATAAGTCATGTCTTTATTGTGAAGTATCCTCGATTGTGAACCAATTTATGATACTTTGTGCTAGAAATACTGTCACTCATATTCTTAACATCTTAATAATAGAATTTCTAACAAAATATCAATGGACCTTTTCTATTACACATAAATACATTATGTAAACGAAAAAGTGAAATTGCCTTTTATTAATAAAATATGTATAAGATACATACTAAATGATATACTCTAGGGCATACTACTAACACTGAAACCGAGCTAAACCCATTTCCCATCCCAAGACAAGATTTGATCCTACTCCAAGACTTGTTCTTCTTCTATCTTTTAGCAATCTTCCCTCCTTTCCTTTTCTTAATTTTGGATAAAGAAGTGGTCTTAGTTATATGGCTGAACCTCCTTGCATCTGTGGCCTTAAGAACTATGGACTTCTCAGCCTTTATGCTTTTTAAATCCAAACTCCTTTCAATGATATCCCTTGCTTCTAATTTCCTTACAGCATCTATGATAGAGTGGAAGTTATGGTTTTCGTAGCCAATATTAATAAAGAGTACCAAGATTGTAGCTTTTAGGTGCACCTTTTTTGCCTTATTCTTATTGGTATCATACTCCTGTCCCACATACTGTAGAAGTTCCATAAACTTGTCTGCATATTCATCTACACTTATGTTAATTGTCTACCTCAACTATTCAAACTCTACCACTTTTAACTTTTTGGTGCTTTTTGGAAAAAAAAAAACCCAATTGGTAAACTCTGCCGCAAACTGAGTCCAAGTCATGTTGTCAACCTTACCAGCAATGTAGGTCTTGTACCACTCTTTAGCCTTCTTACACTTTAGTGCAAATCTAGCCATCTAAATGGCCTTACTATCACTAGCTTCCAACTCATCAATTATGATTTTGACTACCTTAACATACTCAAAAGGATTATCTCCTTTTATATATTTAGGGGCATCTAGTTTTAGGTAGTCTATGATATTTGTTTACATTTGCTACCTCACCCAATATTTTGAGTCTGGACTGTTAAGGCTGCAGACAGTGGTGCTTGCTCTCTTATAGCTTTTTCCATGGGGTTCTGAGTTCCCATGGTGGTTAGAGGGTTTTGAGGGTTCTGTTAAGGAGGATACATGAGGCAAGGGTTAGACAGTGGGAAGTAAGGTGAGTAGGGCATGAAAAAAGGGTATTAAGAGTAGCCCATAATCCCAATGTTTCCAAAGCTTCCTTATTATGGATAATTAAACCCAAACCCATATTCTTGTCCTTATGGAGGTAGAGACAAAAACTCTGACTCATCTCCTCCCTCTTTATATCTGTCTTTTTCTTGTCTTCCTAAACCAAAAAAACCAATGTCCTCACGCTATTGCTAAAAGCCATGAGAACCCTTTTGTGTATCCACAGATATTCTGGGTGTACTGAAGGTCCCCCTACTAACCTCAAAAGGCCTTCTTAGGCCTCTTGAGGATTCTCCCCTACAACTTTTTCTTGCTTTCCCCCTAACTATAGGGTTAGTGGGTAGTGCTCCGATACCCTTATTTTCGGGTGGCACATCAGTCAACCTTGTGGACCATCTTAAACCTCACATTTTTTGAAAGTAATCAAGAAGAGATGAGCATACATAAAGTTCATGTGGATTCACATGAACACAAAACATATCACAAAACATGGCATAAAACATAAGCACATCATAAAAATTATATAGGGACACAACCCTAATAAACATGTATTTTCTTAACTGTGCTAGTTGACAAACTTTCTTTCTTTCTTTCTTTACTATAACTTTTACTAGCATATAGGTCCACTCATCTAACTAGAGCTCTGATACCAACTTCGTAATGACCCAACTAGGGGCTATTACTGACATTAGGAAATGAGTCAATTTAAGGTTATTAAAACCCGTAGCAAACCTAAAAACCTGTTCAAACACATTCTCATTCCATAAAGGCTAAAATCCAAGCAATTAAAAACAATTACATTTTAGCATTTATCATAACATAAAATTCTTTATAGTAAAAATGGCTTAGAATTTGAACCTTTTCCATATTATAAAATTCCAAAGTGTAATCGTTTCATACATGTATTCATAATTAAAGAAAGTGTTTGTGGATTAAGGTAAACTTACATACATATCTTATATCTATGCCTTACATATTATAATCCTTTGCAACCAAACACAATATCTAACCATTTACAAATTACATGTCCAATCTACAACACAACATAGAAAAGAACTAGCTAACTCATGCTTCTTACTAATTCTTCTTGTAGGTAACTCTACTTCTGCAACCCTACACCTAGGGGTTACGAGAAAGGGTTAAGCTTGCGTAAGCTTAGTGAGTAACCCAATAAAAATATGTTTTTCATATCATTCATTTCATACATATGCAATGCATCACTCACATGAGTTTACACATTGTAATGAATTCATATAAGATAGACTTGTCAATAGTGATTTCTCAAACCAAAGTGCCCAGCTCATATGCTTCTCAGGACTTCCTCTTAATTACATAACATATCCAATATGCTCGACTCATAAAAAAGCTCTTCGGATCTTCTTATATCATAAATAGTGAGCCAGGGACTTATTATGCCTCTTCTAGTCTTACCACCTTATATCATGCATGATCATAACATATGTCATATTGTATCCATAACATGAGGAAATCAATGGGCCATCCAACACCTATCGAGCATCAATAATAATTATGCAATAATGAAACATATTCATGTTCTAGATATATACACCTTAATAAATAATAAAATGATGCATGTGAATGATTATAAGCTCAAATAAAATATTTTCATTCATTAGGGTTAGTGTTACTCATCTTTTGAAGCCTATCAAACCCAGACATGAATGGTTCTTATCCTCTTAACCTTGGCCTTTTGGGTCCCCTAAATTCGATCCTATAAAGGTCAGACCTTAATGAGTTATCCAAAACTCTAAAACTCCATACATACAATAAAAAAAAATGATTTTAGATCTTTTTAGGTCATAAAAATAAGTTTTGGAGCCTTAGAACAAAAAGGGAAATGAGGCTGACAGAACCAACTTTGGCTACCAATGTAAGGAACTTTAGCTGCTAAACTCTCAAATAGTAAATGCTCTTTTTGGGCAGTAGTGATTGCAGCTGTTGAAGTAGGGAGCTTTGACTGCTGAAACCTTGAGCTTCTTTACTCTAGCTATCGAAGTACTAAACTAAAAAAACTCTCGAGAAGCATCAGCTGCTCCGACTCCCAAAATAATAATTTTCGACAGTCGAATCTGGGAATTTCCATTATTCCCAATTCAAATTCTGCTGAATTCCACTAGCTAAAAACTCACACAAATTGCACTTCTTATGCTCCAAAACGTTAAAGGATCAACCCAACTCATAGCCATCACATGCAATAATTATAAAACATCTAAGGATGCTACATGCATCCATCAAACAACCAATAATCCAGATTTCCTCGATTCATCCCAAAAAACCATAAGGGAGAAACTACAACCTTTTAGCTCATTCAAGTTTAAAACAACTCAAAACCAACTTAGTCATGTTTATACGCATTTTAAACTCATACCAGAACCCAATAACCAAACATGCATTTAAAGACTCTGTAAAACCATCAACATGCAAATCTCTCAAAACTTCAAAATTGATTCGAAATGCTAAAACAAACTCTTTCTTACATGCAATCCAAACTACTTAAACTCATGTAACCATACTAAAAATCATTTTGAAGATTTAAGGAAATGAGAAAGCACCTTTCTCCTTTGAATTTGAGAGGAATGGAGTTGGTAGAGAAAATTTCAAATAATTCTTGAACCTTGAGTTTCCTAAAGAAAATCCAACCATCCAAGCATACAAATCGCCAAGAAAAACTAAAACCAAACCTTTTGCATGTAACAATTACAAGGAGAGAGAGAGAGAGAGAGAGAGAGAGAGAGAGAGAGAGAGAGAGAGAGAAAGAGAGAGAGAACTAGTTTTCTTTCAATTTTGAATTAAAATGGACTATTTATACCCTACTGTCGAGGGGTCTTTCGACTGCTAGAGTCCATATTGTCCAATAGGACATCTCAATAGTAAAAAGGGGACTTTGGCTGTTGAAAGTCCAACTTCTAACTGTCGAAGTTCATTTTGGCCAAAAGCACTTCTTAAACTTTTTACTTAACAAAAACAAGCAAAAATATACTCATTCATATTGACTCTTTAAAATAACATTTGTATACACATATAAGTTTATCACTATTTCCATCATCCGTGAAACCTTTAGTTTCACAAGAATTTCCCATTAATAATGGGAACTCTGACATCGAAAATGGTAGGTGTTACATATGTGTTTTAGGATAATGTATTATTGGTAAGGGCTTTAGCAATATATATATATATATATATATATATATATACACATATATGTCATGAGAAAAGGAATTTTATTAATAAGAAAGGTGTTGAACATTAAAGAAAGGCATAAAAAGAAAAAAACCAAGGTATAAACCCACGTTAAACCCATGGGCCAAGCTAACAAGAAAAAAGAAAACTCCCCAAAGAGAGCCAAAAGAAGCAAAAATAAAAATAGACCACAATGAGAGCATAGCCCGCAAAGGAGAAACAAGCAACATTGCCACACCAAAACATAAAGGAATCACACCACACATCTAGATGGAAGTGTAGAGCTAAGAAAAACTAAAATTAAAATACTGGAATAAAGAGAGCACATACAACACTGCTAAGCCCAAGAAATGGAATGAGAAGATACTTCTAAGCTTGATAAACTTTCACCTAAATTGAAATTATTAAACAAAACCAAGCATAAAACTGCTCCCCATTGCTAGATTGCAATAAGGAAACAAACCCAAAATAGCACTAGAAAATCAAGTAAAAATTCAAGTAAGCTCTAAGTATTTGTTGATTTGATTAATAAGATAGCTAATTGCCTCTTCATTAGTGTATGAAAATGATAGATTGAGTTGCTTCCCAAGCTTTAAAGTGTTCGAGGCTTCCTTGTTGACATTAAAAGTAACACTTTGAAGATTTTCTGATGCCATTGCCTTCTTGTGATGGGTGTTCATTCGATGACTATCGTTATCATCAGGATGAAAGGAGTTGTTAGCTGATTGAATATTAGAAACATCTATCTTTATAGTTGGATGTATCTTGGATTTTCTTTCCCTTTTCCCACCACATTGATCTTTGGTGAGCATTAAAAATTTCATAAAGCATTTTTCTTTTCCTCCTCTATTTAAGGTTTTGCTTTTGGGTCTAGGCAAGAGAAAGATTAGCCTCAACAACTTCTTAATGTGAAGCATCATAGACAAGAGAGGAAATGCACATGACACCTAAGCTTTCATGTACCTTGAAATTCAAGGATGGATGCAACAATAAAGAGTTATTTTGATAAATCATGGAAATTTCAAAATCTAGAAGGTTATTTTGAGCACATGCAAGCTGCGTTTTGGTTCCTTGAGAATTCACACTCTTAGCCGCTATTTGGGGAGATGGAGCAATCGAACCATAGTTGTTTTCTTACCCTAAAGCTTCTAGGACATTATCATGCACCTGCACATAATCTTTGCTCCCTTGGAAACAACATGGAGAGCTGGCAAAAGGTGAGGTGCCCACTGGTGACACATTAGTTAAAGATGCCACGTCATCATCAACCTGATTCTCCATTCCTCTAACCAAGTTTTTTTGGAGGAGAGTTCTGAGGATAATAAGCTAGTGGCGAATAAAATCCCAAGTAAGGCTTTTCAACTACAACAATATTGAATCTAAGTCCATATCTACTATACTAGTCTTATTATGGCTTTTAAAGACTATGTTGTTATTAACACATGAGCATAATCCAATTTATATTTATTTTTGGTGGAGCTCTCCAAATCAATATATTACTCGCAAAAACTTGCAACCCATAAAAAAAGTCAATAGTCTAAGCATAAAGAGGTATGTTGTATATTCACAACCATACTATTCAATTCACAGAGGTGAGGTTAAGTTGTTAAGGAATTACTTTTTCAAGCCATTGCTATGGCCATATTCTTTCTTCTAAATAACCATTCATTAATTCTTTGCTATCAAAAGTCAATAATACCATATCACCTCCCAACGAAACTATTCTTAATGAGAGGATACCTTATGAGGAAAAATAAGTTTACAGATTTTGAAAAGTGAGGACATTATGAACTTTAGCAATCATTGATTGATCCAATCATTCCAAGTATTCATTTGCACTATTTTCAAAAGCATTATAGCATCCACTTACCATGTGAGATTCATGCCAAGTCCTTCTAGCACAAATATCTAGTCCAACATTTTCCAAAGGGGTACCTTTTAAACATGTAGTGGATGTGATGGGAGGGGCAGTAGAAACTTCCATAAATATGAGCTTCCTTTTTGGTTAAATGCCCTTAGCAATCCTCTTCCCCAATGAGTGAAAACTCTTGATGTTCCTCTTCCGAGCTACTCTGTTGTGGTAACAACATATAACCTGTAAGAGACAAGCCAAACATTGTTTATTCCGTTTTTGAGGTTATGGAGACTAGCATCACAAATGGTTTTAATGAATCAATATCTTCTACCTCTATGATTGAGTTTACTAGGGATGTCGATATCCACAATCTTATTAAACTTAGAGAAAGCATGTCTAAGTGAGCTGGCATTCTATCCCAAAAGGAAGTTATCAAAATAGGGAGATGGAAAAAAATGGTGGGATTTGAAGGAAGGCTAAGGATGTTTGCACGAGGACATTCTCAGTTCTCTAAGAAAAGTTAACGGTTAGTCAACTATGTTATGGAAATATATGTTATTTAATAATGAAGTTAGATATGTTAAAGAAGGATTGTTTGTCCTAAATAAACATATGTGATGAATTGGACTAAAGTAGAAGCGGATGAGAATGGTATATGTTTTGTGTGAAGAGTTGACCAGAGTGGCGCATGGCCCAACCATGTTACAAGAAAAGATGACATGGCCTTGCCATGCTTTAAGAGTGGGTGCAGATAAGATACTACACAACCCAGCCATGTAGAAGGCTAAAACTACATAACTTAGCCGTGTAGTTATTTGTGTAAAGATAAAGGGGGTGGATAAATGGGTTCAATAAGTTTAGTATTATCATATGATTAATATACAAGTGTAAAGTGTAGAGAAAACTATGCTCTATTTTCATAAATTATAGTGGATTGAAATGTGTTAAAGAAATCTTGGAATGTCTTTAGGAACTAGAGAAGTGTAGCATAAGCTAAATGAATAGTGTCCAAATTCTAAGAATTTTTTAAAGAGAGATTTAGAGAAAATAGTACATTAAAATGAGTAATGGAATTAGAATGATAATTAAAGGCTCGTATGGTAATCTAATACTTTAATTATTGTCAAAAGGAAGATGTGAAAATTTAAGACTGAAATGTCAAGTTGTAGACAGATTCATATAAGAAGAGGATTATAAGACTAGGTAGTGAATGCGAATTAATCTTATACCACGTATAAAAGTAGGTTGAATAGTGAAGATAGGATCTAAATGGAAAGTACGAGAAAAGATAGAGGTTAAAATAATTTAAAATGAGACTAATTGTGTGGACTTTACTAAATTGATATGGAATAGTGATTTTAAACTTGATTTCAAATATATATGTGTGTGTACATAGATTCTATGAAGATAAATATTAATAATACTTAAAAGTATGAAAGAAATGTAGAATGCTCCTAAACTACAAATTATAGAAATTTTAGAGCCATGTTAATGATGTCTTGGAGAAAGTAATTCATAATCTCTGGATTTTTCACACAAAATTTGGTTGATGTGCTTAATTTGACTATCTGTTGCAATAAAACGCTTTTTGGGCTTTTTCTAAGCCTACAACTTCCCTTTTTTCTGCGACTCAATTTAGGATAAAGCCCAAAATATCAATTAAGGGCCTAGTCTTTCTTTTGCTCTTCAATAATATGGTGACTTTGAAATGACATAGTGGTAAATCACCATCGAGAGATGGATTAAAGGGCTTTCATCAAACTCCTCTGAGGACTGAGGTGGATTGCAACGTTGTCTCTGTTTACTTGTATAAAATAATTTTTTATTTTCTATTTTTCATTTTCTGATAAAACTTCAATTTTCATTTTTTATGAAGAATAAGAGAAAACGTGAAATATGTGTTCACTTGCAACTAAAAAAATGGTTTTCTAATTCAAATAAATAAAAAATGGTTCATATATTCATAATTAAAGAATAATTCATTATAAGATATATTTAAAAACTTATTTTATTTTAAAAAGTTTTAATATGTTATTTATTTATTTTATAATAATATGATTTTTTTTGTTGTTGTAAATAAATACTTTTTTAAAATAATTATTCAATTTTAATTATAAAAAAGTTATAGCATAATTTTAGTAATAAAAATATCATTGTTTCCATTGAGAAAACTAGACTTTTGTTTAAAGGAAAACAATTGAAAAATAACTTAAGGTGCTTCTCGAATCTTTGTTAATAGGAAAACTGGAAAATTAGTTTTCCAAATCTCTATTTGTAAAATTCGCCTATGTAAAGACGAAATTTTGTTTTTCAGCTGTCCTAGAAAACTTTTCCACAAAACTACTTCAGTTTTCTACAAGTGAACAGGCCCTTATCTTCACCCTTTCCCTCTCCTTCCATGGTAGATTGTAAGGGTGTGCAGTTTTCGGTTTAAATTGAAAAATCGAACCGAACCGATTAATTCGGTTCAACCGGTTCAATCGGTTCGGTTTGATTTTAAAATTTAATCGATTCGGTTCGGTTTATAATTTTGATAATTTCGGATTAATCGGTTTGGTTCGGTTATTTTCATAAAAAATAAAAAAAACCGAACCGAACCGAAATTATTAATATATATAGGAAATAAAAAAATCGAACCAAATTGAATCGAACCGAATCGAAATCAAATAAAATCGAACCGAACCTTAAGATTTTTGAGTTTTGATTTCTAATTTTTTTTGTTTATATGTTTTTATTATTTAGATTTAATGTTAAAAATATGAAATTTTATAAATTTTGATTTAATCGGTTTAAAACCGAACCGAACAGATATTTATCGGTTCGATTCGATTCGATTTTCTCTTATCAATCGGTTCGGTTCGGTTTTTAAAATTTTTTATTTTTGATTTTCGGTTTTATAGGTTCGGTTCGGTTCGGAACCGAACCGACCGTTTGCACACCCCTAGTAGATTGTAACCATTTTATTATCATTGAACCAGATTCAACAAATGCAATTCCCTCGATTCAAAACAAAACAAATAGACGCTAGAGATTTTCGCGCATCATAAAAGAAATTGATGATTTCCTATCATCTTTTCAACAACTTTCCATCTTACACATTCCTAGGAGGGCAAATGTGGTAGCAGATGAGTTAGCAAAGCAAGCTGTTTCTAGATCAATAGAGTTCTTAGCAAGTTTGTAATTGAGAGTTCGTATACAAGCAACTGTAAGGGAACAGTAGCAGTTGTTGATTTAGAGCTTTAAGCCCCTCATTTGTTTGCTATTTGCTTTCTTCAGTTTGGCTTGGTTTGTTGTCATAGTTGGTTTCTTATTTTGGTTTGTAACTTATTGTTATTCTTTTTTCACTTAACATGCCACCTATTAACCTATGTCTAGATCGCTGGGGTCATGTTAAGTGTTTCCCGAATTTTATCTTTCCAATAAAATCTACTTGCTTATCAAAAAACAGTGTGCATGTAGTAGGATTTTAGTGTCGACATTCACCACTTATTGCAGTAATTTTCTGGAAACAATTGATGTGGACAACCTTCAAACTTGTAAGCGCAATGTCGCAGTCTAAACATACTCCAATACTAAGGCTTTACTGTGCACTCCAGTGGTCCGAATTCTGCAACTATAGCATTATCATCACAAGCATTTGCAAATCTTATTTTGGCCCTAAGATAGTGTGTTTAGTCAGCGGCCTCAATGAGACGCTTTCCTAGAGTAGTATCGTACAAAACCTTCCTTTTAGTCCGCATATTTTTTATATGAAAATTGATGGTGGATTCACTCTCAGATTCCATTGGTTTTATGCTTCATTGATTGGATGAGTTTATTGGTTTTAAATGAATTGCTATATTTTTCTATCTCATCGTGTAGCATTATACAATGAGGCCATTTTCCTTATTGTTAGATCAATCCTTGCTTGAAATGACAATAATAAAAGAATTTTTGCGGTAGTTGACTCTATTTCTCTAAATTATTTTGTGTTTTGATTACTATATATGGATGGAAGATGCTTTTGTAGTACTCCGACCCTTGACCCTAGCTCTAATGAGAATATAATTCTTTTTGCTAATGCTTTTATTATTATTATTATTTGTAAATCCTTACCTATACCAAAGTGTTTATACACCCAATTAATAAAAAATTATCACCACGTATCTATATGTGAGACCTACTATGATTTTATATTAGAACCTACCACAATTTTAACTAAAATGATATTTATTGATTAATTGGATTTTACACTCGAATGTAAGTAAAAATTGCTATGTAATAAAAATAATTGGACTAGCTTGTATAGAAAGCATGTGTAATATTTTTGAGTATGCAAGGAGAATTCTCTCTTTTCTTCGGTTTAAAAAGGGGGAAGTGGCTAAGTTGACATATGCATTTACCTCCGTACAAAGGCTGCGAGGGCAAATAAATAATAGAATTATGTTAATTGAGTTAGCCTACTGGCTGCCCCCATTTTAGACTAGCTGATTTTTCAGCAGTTTAACTTCTCAATACCCTTCGGTTAGCTACTTGTTCATCTGGATAGGAATACTACTTGGTGTAAGAAATTTAGTCTATTATTTTATAGAAATTGCAGAAAATTACAATTTTAGTAGACATTGAGGGCTGAAAAAAATTGAAATAAGTTACTTTTCAAACTTTTGTACAAATTTACATCTATGCTACAATTCTTGCAGTGGTAGCTGTTAACCTACAATAACAAAGGCCTTTCAGTGCCATCCTTCACATTGCAGGCTCAACTTAAGCTAAAACATTATAACATTGAAGAACAAAATAAATATGCTTAGCTAACTCCTCTATAAGTGCGTATCAAACCTTCAGGTTCTAGAGGGGCTATGTTCACAAAGCTTTCTTGTACTGGTGGAGTTTCTGATGAGGAAGCCTGCTGGCTACAACCAACAATCTTTTGGCATGTCTCAATCAGGCAATGCCTGCATGTAGGGCAGGATGAGTGTGAGCTGAGCCATTTGTCGATGCACCGGACATGGAATCCATGGTTGCACTTGGGCAGAAGGCGCACGCGTTCACCCGGTGTGAACTCGGACAGACATATTGCACACTCTGTGTCCAGTCCAGGCAGCTTCAAGTCGGTTGAATAGTTTACTGTAGGGAAAGTTTTTAATGCTTTTCGCTTGACTCCTGTATTGGCTAATCGAGTTGAGGAATCGCCAGTAGACTGGGAAGCTGCTAAACTGGAGCACCTTAATGCACACTTAATAATGGAATTCAATCCAAGTGAGCAAATCAGGGCGCACAAGAGAACTGAGAGTACCATAACAACATTTGCATCGAAAGTGTTATCGCCAGTGTAAACTTCTGACGGATCATGGCTGGTTGCAGGAGCTGGAGGAGCTGCTGCAGTTGGTGATTGGTAAACGTGGGTATGCAATAGCAATCTTCTTGAGTACAAGTCCCCCAGAAAATCTTGAAATAGTTGAGTGGTTGAAGCAGAAGTTGACATGCTTGGCGAGTTTAGAGAAATTGGGAAATTTAATTAAGGTGGGAGCTTCTTGGCAGTGATTAGTTATGGAGACTATATATAGGAAAAGGTAAAGGGTTGAATTTGCTCCTGGAGCTTTGATATAATATTTGCAATAATTACATTAAGAAAGCTATACAGTTGAGAATATTTTGGTAGTTTTGGCTCAGAACAAGGGGCTTATCTTTTAAAATTTTGCAGGTCTATAACCATATGGATTCTCCACTGAGCCTTGTTTAGTTTAATGGACTTTCTAATCAAAGTGGGTCCAACCCACTTTCTACAGTTCAGATAGTGCCATCTGGCAGTTGTTGCATTTGGTGAAATCATATCTTCAAATGCTATCATGGACCCAGCAGCTGAGGAAGGACTCATGAAGCTTCCTAATCTAAAGGTGACATGGAAAATATGTTTTTCAAGCTGATCCAAGTGGGCCTTTTTATGCTTGTCTATTGATAGATTTTCTAATTTTTTTTTTTATATTATTTTCCCCCATATACTAAAGGGATACACATTCCAAAATTTTTTGAGTGAGACTGGACAAAAATTTAATATTGGCTACAATTTGATATTGTTGAGTAAACTCAATTGAGCTGATGTGTGTGGTGACCCTCTGAATTCACTACTCTCATTCTATTAATTATAATTTCATTTCTGCATGTGCTGTCC
Organism: Hevea brasiliensis; assembly: GCF_030052815.1. Taxonomy (NCBI): domain Eukaryota; kingdom Viridiplantae; phylum Streptophyta; class Magnoliopsida; order Malpighiales; family Euphorbiaceae; genus Hevea; species Hevea brasiliensis. The sequence goes on along the minus strand of NC_079502.1, from coordinate 75,481,743 downwards.
TGTTTGCTGTTTTCTGGTCCTTTTTTTTCTGTTTATTTTCCACGTCTTTTTAGTGATGCAAATCGATCATAACACTAAACAGTTCTTTCAGTTCTCTTCGAAGAAGACAATTATATAAAGCTGCTAATTGATTAAGTGGATTGTGTTCCTGTTTTCTCTATGATTCCTTTTACTAACAATTTTGTGATTTTCTTCTCTCTTTTAGCAGAGATGATATGGGACATCTTCATGCTTGATTGCTCTTTTTTGCAATTTGATAATGAAACAGATAAATATTATTAATTTAAATAATCCTTTTTTTTGGAAGACATGGCACTTCCATCTGTAAGCCACAATCCCTCCACGTAAAGTAATAGTATTTTGCTGATGTGTATTGTTGCTTGTGATTATATAAACCCTCAATTTGTTATCTACAATGCTGTTTTAGATGATATAATCTCTGGTGCTGCCCATTAATTAAACATTGACAGCTATTACAAAGATACATAGATGATCCCCCTTATGATTCCTTGTTTGGTTGGTGTGCAAGCTGTGATCTTTTCCCATGCAAGTAGTTCGATTGCAATCTAACCAAGTGTGTTTAAATTAGCTTCTATTTGTGGCTCTAAATTAAAGCAATATTCTTAGCTAGATCTTCTACACAATCAGTGGCAATATCACATATATAAGCTGCCCAAGACAATCTACTGGGTGATGCTTTTCCATTTCTTTTATCTTTTATTTTTAATAGGAAGAGGAGGAGGAGAGAGAGAGCGGGAGACAGAGGCTTGGTGTAAGGAGTTGCTTTTATTTTTGTTTGTACAAGAAGTACCAATACTGGGATCCATATCTTCTTGGGGTTGGATTTCACAAAGTTATCATATCTTTGTGGGTCCATCGAGAGAAAGAGATCAACTTTGCTATTGTTGGAGCAATTAGTTATATGATCTCAGCCCTATGATTGCTTTCATGAAAATGGCACGTTGAAGAGTTGAGTGTGATGTGCTATACTGCTATTAAATAGCACTTGCAAGAATTAATTTACAAGGCTGTTTTCAAATTTGGGTTTGCTTAATTGTTTTACGTGTTAGAGGTAATCACAGGCAGAGGTCACGAGTACAACTCCTCAATATTTCTTGTATATATAAAACAAGATAAGTTAGGGAGAGTTGTTTGCTCTGCTCTTTAAATTTGAGAAATATTTCACAATGCTTTGATCAATGAATTTTGTTAATGGAGAGTTAGCAGATAAAAGCTTTTTGAGTGGATGCACACAAAATAACCAAGCCATTATCTTAAATTGGTTGAGATGGGCTATATTAATTTTTTTTTTACTCAACTATGTTAAACATTAAATTTGTATCAATATTTAAAACTTATAAATTATCTTGAATGAATGCATACTTAAAGAATATTTATAAAAAAAATAAAAATAAGGGAAGTGAGAAATTTTGGTAATTATTTTTTATTTTTTATTTTAAAAAATAAGATTTTTCAAGTATGACAGTTATAGTCTCTTCAGGTCCGAGGTCCAGGGTTATCGATTATATCCTTTATTTAATCTAATTCCATAAGAAATTATCTACTATCAAATTTGAGATGATACCCAATAAAACAAATCACTGAACAATTTGTCATCAACTTCTATTTCATTCCTAAGTAGAAATAATATTTAATTATTATATTGATGTGAATAATCAAATCTAAATGGACCATATCATTAGGTTGATTATCAAACTACCACAGTTGGTGGTGCAACCGTCCCATTAAATATGTTGGAAAGTGAGGAAAGAGATATTGATTGAAATAATGGACTAAGACACAGAAGATATAAAGGCTTAAAAAGATGCCAATCACTAGAAAGTTTTGAGGATAAAAGCCCTTTCTGATATGTTGTTATTATTATTATTATTATTATTATTATTATTATTATTATTATTATTATTATCATTATGCAGGCGTAAGTGCTGGGAGCCTAGGACAATTCAAATCGAATTGAAGCTGGCGGAAACAATGCCCAATAACTAGGTTCTCCTTTCTAGGAAAGTCACTCAGATCATGGATGAGTTACAAAGTTTTTAGGGGAAATTAAAAAACACTGCCTTTTGGTTATGATGGCATTTTTTTTTTAATAATTTGTGTTGATGTATATGAGATTATGAGCAACCAAAGAATTGCCAAAGTATTTAGATTAAATTTAGTACAATGGGGTTGGGTTTCAAGCCCACCTGCTCAGTTCCAGTCTTCATTGAATCATGATGTTCTCGTCTTTTCGTTGAAATGAAAAATACTCGCTTAAACAAATATATAATTAGAAATATATAAAAAAATTATATAAATATCACAAATATTTAAAACAAATAGGGATTGCTTCCGATAAAATTCCGAGAGAAAAAGTATTTTTTAGTGCTTTTTAGTGCTTATAATTTGAGTGTTTAAAAGTTAATTTAATTTAATATTTTATTATATTATCATCATTTAATTTTATAATTTTGCTAAATATTTTTAAATAAATTATTTACCTTAATTTTAATAAATTTAAATTTATTTTTATTAATTTTAATGAAACATTTATTTATAAAATATTTGTTTATTTAATTTAAAATTAAATTATACTGTAATATTATTGAAATATATTTTGATAATTTTATAATAAAATATTGAGTTAATATAATTTATCATTTGAGAAAATAATTTAGTAATTTTTTTAATTATTTTAATAATAAATATATTTATAAGTTATTTTTTAACACATGTGTCAATTGCATATTAAACACCTATAAATAATTTAATTAAACGTGTAACTGTTTAACTATTTAAAATTTTAAATACTTATAAAGTTCAAATTAACTTATAACTATTAATTAATTTTTATAATATAAGTTAAACATTATCTAATATAACCAATCCACATCGATTAACTAATATGATGATGAATATTTATAGAAATTGTAAAAACAAAAATGCTTTGTGGATCAACTTGATTCAGATCAAGAGGGATAGAATAATATTTTTCACATTTTAATTATATTATTACAAATTAATTAAGTAAATATTATTATCTAATGACATGAATACCTTTTGTGTGAGGAGAATAATGTTTGGAAATTAAAATTTGAAAGTCGAAGTTTATTTTGATAATAGAGCAATATTTAATAACTATAATTATTTCCAATGCGAGAACTTTATTTTTTTATTAATTCCAATTGCTATTAGTTTGAATTAAGATCTAATAGAACTCTTAATCTATTCATACTTGCTACATAAATATAATCTAAGAACGAAAATGCAGATTGTGCTTTTTATGCTAAACGTTTTTTTAATCTTTGAATACTGAGTTTATTTATGATGTCTTATTTTATTTTTGTTTAGAATTTTCAAGTTGCCGACACCTATGATTGTTTTCACCATATTGATTAAATGATTTTAAATATCAACGAAAATTAGTTACTATTACCTACCCATGCCTGTCGTACTTTCACTACAAGAAATTAAAAAAATAGCGACAAAAATTACCGACTACATTTACTTCTATTTCGTAGGTAATTAACATTACCAACGAATTACCGACGAAATTTTTTTCGTCCACAAATTTATGCGTAGGTGATTTTTACCGACGAAATAGAATTCGTAGCTAATTTTACCGACGACAAGGCGTTCGTAGGTAATTATGCCGACAAAAATTTTGTAGCGAAATTGAGATTTTTTCGTAGGTAATTTCGTGGAGGTTGTAGGCTTAAAAATGAATTACCGACTATTTTACCGACGAAAGTTTTTGTCCCCAATTACCGACAAAAGAAATATGGTAGGTAAAATGAATTTAGAAATCTAAGAATTACCAACCAATTTTTTGGTCGGTAATAATTTTTAAAAAATTTTACCTACCATTTTATTTCGTAGGTAAATTTTTTAATATTTTTTAAAAATATTTACCTACTACTTTATTTCGTTGGTAAGTTTTTAATATTTTTTTAAAAATATTTGCCTACCAAATAGTTTTCGTAGGTAATTTTTTTTTAATAATTTTAATAATTTTAATAATTTTTAGCTACCACATTGTTTCGTCGGTAAAATTTTTTAAAACTAATTTTGCGCATTAAATTTTAATTATTAATGGCTTAAAAAATTTTAATTATTAATGGCTTAAAAAATTTTAATTATTAATGGCTTAAAAATAAATAATGCATAACAAATGCAAATAATAATAATAATAATAATAATAAAATCCAATAATAATATTAATAATAATACTCCATACATGTTATAAAATAAACATAAACTAAACAATAATATAAAAATATTAAAGTTTAATAAGTTAAAGTTAAGATACAAAACCATCAATCCTGATCTGGTGGAGGTGGAGGTGAAGTTGGAGGTAGAGGTAATGGTAAGCCTCTGACTAATCTCATCATCTCCTCCATCATTGTTTTTCTCATGTCTTCCAAACGTGTCTCAAATTGCTCTGTAATAGCTTGTTTCTCTGCTTGCCTCTGTTGCCTCTCTTCTTCAAGTTGCTTCTTCAAATGTTCTACTTCTTGTTGTAAAACAGCAGATTGAGGATCATGTGATGAGGACCCCCTAGAAGAAGATGCTCGATGTGAATGGTAAATGACAGATGATTGTGATCCAAGCCCATACACCATCCGTCTCTTCTGGCCAGCCTCAACAACATCCAAATAAATTTGATTCTCATCGATGGTGTCAGATGTAGTTTGTTGGAGCTCTTCCCTTCTAGCCACTATCGCTTCCTGTATGTAAAAAATAGAAAAATTTGTATTAATTTATAATATGATATAATAGAAAAATTAATTTATTTGAAATAAATAATTAAGCACCTACATTTATTTGCCTCGACTTTTCATCCACAAATTTTTCTTTGTCATGATTGCGAGTATGAGTTTGAACAAACAACTCATACCAGTTGGGCCTTCGACCCAAATCTTTCTCCTGTAACATATAAATAAATAGTTATCAGAAATAAACTATAATAAATCTAAACAATTTATTTTGAAAAAAAATGGACAGAGTTTCCCCTATATTTTTGACATTTTGTCCTGTCAGAAATCAACAAATATATAATAACTCAATCTCAGAACAATCCAAATAATTATTGAATGACAATTCCATCAACAATAATCATATTTGCTTATTATATAATAATTAATGAACTAAATATGTATATAGGAAAATAAATTTAAATTTAGATGAAAATTAAATATATAATATCTAATTATGAAAAGCTCACCATTCTATCTGACCATTCTTGAAATGATATAGATCCACCTGTGTGGGTGGATGGCCCTAGGCCATCTACAGCACCACGACGGTTTCTCGAATTAGTCTCAGATCGTCGAATGACAGAAGGGTCCTCCCAATGCTGCTCAAATCGAGCCCATGCTTCTTCACTAACATATTGGGGCTTTTTTCTCTTTGCCTTGAAATCAGATATCATGTCCTTGTACCTTTCAGCAGCCTTTGCTTGCCAACAAACCTTTACCCCTAGTTCCTCAGCAGTAGTCCAGTAATATTTTTTCTACGATATAAAATAATACAAATTTTTAATGATTTCTATATTTCAAAATATGGAAAATAATAAAAAAAAAAACTTAAATAGATGTTACCTTGAATTCCTCCCAGTAAAAGTCCTTGGTTTCTTTTGGAACAGTCTTCCACATGACACCTGCAGGGTGTATCCGCTGCATGAAGGAGTTCATGATCACTCGAGCTGCTGCAGATCCGATAGAAAACCTAGACATGAAAATAAGGTATAGGAAGTTAACACATGTATCAATTTCATTTATAAACCAAGTAGAATTTAGTTATTTAACTCACTTGTTTCCTTCTCGAACTCTAAGGCGGATTCGCCCTGCTGAATCAATCTCCAATTCTGGTTCAGGATGAGAACCTTGTGAACTATCAGGTAAAGTCTCTTGGCCATCTATAGGTGTATCCTCTTGGCCAACCACATGTGTGTCAGCTTGGACTGACTGTTGTGAATGAGGTGTCAAAGGCTCACCTTCCTCACTAGTAAATGGTGTTTGGGAAACAGCAATAGTATGTCTACCCCGCACCATATCTGTATAATGCATAAACATGAGAAGAAATGTTAATTTGAAAGAAAAAAAAAAAAACTCTTTTCCATCGAAAATCAGGTAGAGTGTCCCCTCAAATTTGAATTTCCTCAAATTTCAACAACACAACCTGCAATAAAAAAGCATTGCCATATTGGCCTTCACAACTATTATATGCATCTCCTTTATACAAATTCACTGTTCATAGAAAATAAAATAATAACATAATTAAGAATGCTACAATATACAAATTAGTTAATCAAAATGCATTGCCAAAATAGTATGACAAATATTAACTATATCAATAATTTATATATATATTACAATAGAATTTATTCACTATCACTATCATCATCATTTACATGAATTTCATCTTCATCTTCTTCTTCACTTTCTGATGATGAAAATAAAACTTCTTCGTCTGTTTGTTCCTCTTCTTCAACAGATGCAAGCTCTAGTGGTTCACCACTTGGATCATCTAAGGGTCCAATCTGTTCATCTGCAACTTCTGTATCAATTTGTATCACTTGTACTGCCTCATTTTGGAATGCTTGGTCAACTATTGGCTCTGTTACATTTATTTGAGGCATGACGACCATGGCCCTAGGCTTCACTTTACACACTGCATACCAGTCAGCCTTGTCTCGTCTCAAACTCGGATAAGGGATGTAAGCCACTTGTTCTGCTTGTGAAGCAAGTATGAATGGTTCATATTTATTCAATCTTTTTCTGTGATTGATGTCCACCAAGTTATAGTGTTTGTGGACCTTAATACCCACATTTGGAGTTATATCAAACCATTCACAATTGAAGAGAACAACTCTCTTTATTGGTAATGCAGGGTACTCTAGTTGAATTACCTCTTTCAAGAGACCGTAGTAATCATTAGTGGTGTCACCATATGTTGATCCCCTAATGCAAACTCCACTATTCATCGTGGATCGATTGACGCCATGATTGATTGTGTGAAATCTATATCCATTTATGAAATACACAGGATATGATATCACACTTTTCAATGGTCCCTCTGCTAAATTCTTAATGAATTTATTGTCAATGTTTGCACTCCTTGCCTGATAAGTTGAAGAGAATTTAAAACCTTGTTGTCATAAATAATGTTACTAATTATATTTAAACGATTGAATGGTTTATATAAATCTAGACTTACATGAGATTTGAACCAATCTGAAAATCTTTGTTCTATTAATTCATTAACTTCTGCATCACTGATATTATGTGACGTGCATTGCGATTCGATGCGGAACATCCTACACATAAATATATTAGGTGATTATCAGTGGAAAAGGCAAATTCACAAATGACTTTCAAGATATTTAACTTATATGCTAGGGTTTTTATAAACTTACTTCAAATATATGTCAATTTTAGGGCAATTTAGAAGGACATATATATGGGCAGCCTTATATTCATCATCTCCTAACCATCTTGTTTTAGCTCTGCCATATGGTCGACCAGGATACTTGAATATTGATAAATTTTCTTCTATTTCATCATTGTCCCCACCATCATCATTACGGGGAACTTGTCGATCTCGCGTTTTGACATGAGACTCAAAATAATGCGCACAAAAATTGGATGCCTCTTCAACTAAGTATGCATTACATATTGAACCTTCTACTTTTGCTTTGTTCTTTACATTTTTCTTCAGGTGTCCCAAAAATCTGAGAATATAAAACACCATATTCAAATGAGTTAGGGAAAGTTTATGATGAATTTTATAACATAAAAAGAAAAAAAAACGATTCTCTATTACCTCTCAAAAGGATACATCCATCGATATTGTACTGGTCCTGCAATTTTTGCCTCATACGGCAGATGAATGGGAATATGTTCCATTGAGTCAAAGAATGCAGGAGGAAATATACGCTCTAACTTGCAAATAATAATAGGAATTTCTGCTTCCAGACGTTCCATATCTTGCACCTTAATATTTGTAGCAGTAAGATTTTTGAAAAACAAGCTCAACTCAGTCAATGCTTGCCAAACTGTATTTGGAAGGAACTCACGAAATGCAATTGGTAATAATCTCTGCATAAACACATGACAATCGTGGCTCTTCATACCAAAAAGCTTGTACTTCTGCATGTTAACACACCTTCCCATGTTGGACACATAGCCGTCTGGAAACTTAAGTCTTTTCACCCATTCACATAATTTCTACTTTTGCTGTTTATCAAGAGTATAGCAAGCCTTAGGGTATTTACCTGTTCGCACATCCTTCTCTAACTCTTTTCTACGACATAAATGTGTCATATCTTCTCTTGCTTTTGCATTATCCTTTGTTTCTCAAAGATATTTTTCTCGATGTGCATGACATCTAAGTTATGTCGAATGAGATTGGAAGACCAATATGGTAAATCCCAAAATATGCTCCTTTTTCGCCAACCAGTGTTTCTGGCTATGGCAGCATTGATGGCTTCACCATCACTATCTGTTACCCTCCTAAGTCCTAAATCCTCTATCTGCAAAAAAGTGTCTTCACTGCTTAGAATTGGAGGAGACTCATTTGTGCATGCTTTTCCTTTAAGGAAATTTACTCTGTTTCGTCTAAATGGATGGTTTTGTGGAAGAAACTTACGGTGATTATCAAACCAACTAATTTTCCCCCCGTGACTCAATGAAAATGCATCTGAATAATCCACACAATATGGACATGCTAATCTCCCAGCAGTGCTCCACCCGGACAACATCGAATAAGCAGGGAAATCACTAATTGTCCACATAAGAGCAGCATACATTTGGAAATTTTGCTTTTTAGATGCATCATATGTTTGCACCCCCACATGCCATAATTGAGTTAATTCAACAATTAATGGTTGCAAATAGACATCTAATCGATGCTTGGGATTCTGTGGCCCAGGTACTATTATCGATAAAAATAAATATGGCTCCTTCATACACATACCGGGTGGTAAGTTATATGGGGTAATTATTACTGGCCAACACGAGTATTGCTGTCCTGATTGTCCAAATGGTTGAAATCCATCAGTACACAATCCCAGCCTGACATTCCGAATTTCAGCTGCAAACATTGGGTGGGTGCGATTAAAGTGCTTCCATGCCTCAGAATCAGACGGATGACACATGACATCATTTTCCATGTTATGCTCAGCATGCCACCGCATTTTTGCAGCTGTTGCCTCAGAAGCATAGAGTCTCTGAAGCCTTGGTGTCAAAGGAAAATAATACATCCTCTTCCATGCTACATTTGTCTTACTTGATCCCCTTCGAGGCTTGTATCTTGGCAGCCCACAAAATTTGCATTCAGTTAAAATATTATCATTTCCCCAATATATCATGCAACCAAGCTTGCAACAGTCAATTTTTTCCACAGGTAGACCCAATCCCCGTATAAGCTTCTTCGTCTTGTAAAAACTATCAACAAACTTATTTTCATCTGGTAAAACTTCCCTCACAAAATTCACAATCTGGTCATAGCATTTCTCGGACAAGTGATTTTCTGACTTAATATGCAACATTCGAGCTACGACAGATAATTGTGAATGCCTCTCACAACCAGGCCACAATTCCTCTTCAGTTGCTTTTAGCATATCATAAAATTTTTTCGATTCTGGATTTGGCAGTTCTTCCATATTATCAACTTCATTATCTAGTGAAGGAACATCCGCCATAGCATTTTGAAAATGGGGACCAGCAACATCAAATACCATATTACGGTATGGGTTAGTGTCACCATGGAAATGTTCTTGCCTTGGAACATGGACCTCAATGGCATACGTTGAAGAACACAACGATTCACCATGTGCAGTCCATTTTAGATAGTTAGGTCTAAACCCCTTACTAACAAGATGAAATTTGACATCATCCGCAAGTAGGTACTTTCGATTTATGCACTTTGCACACGGACATCTTATTTTACTCCCGTCCATAAATTCTGGCTTACTACAAGCAAAATTGATAAATGCTTCCAACCCACTAAGAAACTCTGGATTCAATAGTCCATTTGGAAGCTTCCTAGCATACATCCAACTCCTGGAGGTATCCATGTTCTAAAAAAAATATTTAAACAAGTTATAATGCAAACATTTATTTTAAATTTATTCCATGCAATCAAAGCAACAAATTCATGCCATGCTCAAACTACAAAAGAAAGAACACATAACATGAAAGGAAACATCTCAAGTATTCTTAAATGTGACACTCTTAAAAGAAACATTAGGAGAATTTCACAATAAGTAATTGAAAAAAAAAAAAAAAAGAAAAACATTAAGTAATTTGTCCATTTATTACTAAATTAAAAATTAATTATTATATAAATATAATAATTAAAATTGGAAATGTGTACATATATAAAAATTCACGGTAAGTAATTGCCAATACCAACAAAACCAATTTCATCACGTAATGGTTGAATGTAATTGAATGTAATCTGTGGATGCTTGAAAAAAGAGACCCTTTCTTGAATCAAGATACTTCGTTGTCTGTTTTCTTTCCTGGGTTCAAGTTTTCCCTTCGGCTTCCAGCCCACTGATATGAAAGTTCAAACAATTGAGCTAAACACTTAATCATTGATTATTCACTTATAAATATAATAAATTATATTAATTCAGTTTTTCTATTGATATAAATAAAAAAAAACTTTTTTTTAAAAATTTATATAGCTAATATATTGCTTTAATTTGTAGTTTATGTTCAATTCTATCTGCACCTGTAAGAAGGTTGTAAACGAACATGGAATTACGCAACTGGACTCTTATTAATCACATGCATTTGTACTTTCATATACACGAATAAATAAGACAATACTATTAGGTCAGGCTCCATGTGGGTATAAAAAGGCAGAGGATTTACTGTTTTTTATTCGTGTTAACATTTATAAGATTTATGGAATTCAAAAAGTTAATTCAACCTCTTGGTAATATGCAGTTCAAAACCTCTTGATAATACGGGCCTAGCTATCGATTAATCTTTTGATGGAAATAACAACACATAATTCTAAGAGTTTTCATGTTAAACTTGATTCAGATTTGAGTAACATAAGAGTAAATGACCTGCTAAAAAACTGTCAATTATTATCAGAGCATATTAAAAAAGGAGATTGTTAATTATATTGGGCCAGCAACCAACCTTTTGACTCTGTTAAGGTTAGTAACTTAATAAAAAGCTGTCAACATAAGCCACATTAGAAGTTTGTTTAGTGAGCATAAATCAAATTACGGTAGTAGTAGTAGCTAATAGGCATTCACCAAATCTGAAAATAAGTTAAAGAAAATTGAATGCATAGTAAATAAAAAAAATAGGTCTGCAGCAAGATAAACTCACCTTAGTTTGCAGAAAATAAGTCTACAGCGAATGAGCTGCTCGAGAACAAGTCAAATCTGCCAATAACGATTCTGCTGAGAACGATTCTGCCAAATTTGCTAAGAATGAGTTAGATCTGCTGAGAATGATTCTGTGTTGAGATTAATGAAACCAAAGAAGAAGCAATCGAAGAAACGCTGAATAGGAATGAGGTGAAGTTCACATCCGAAGAGAAATGGCCAAAGAGAAGCGGTCGAAGAGAGGACTGTCGACTGCGTACTCTCATTGCCAAAATCAAATCCAACCACACTCATTTTATATAAAATTTACCAATTTATGGGATAAATTGGTGTAGTCGTTACAAAATTATATTCTAACCTACATGAAACAATTTATAAATCAAATGCACTACACAGTATATAAACCAATAAGAGAAAACATGTTCACCATAAATTAGCATTTACTGCATTGATCAACTTAATCCATCCACATGAGTAATCATACAACCAAATGGAAAATGATATAAAATCACTCTGAATCCTAGAATAATACCCAACAAGTGCACAATCAAGCTTTCAAGACTCATTAATACTTTTGCAGTTAATCAAAATCACTGAGTTTCAGGGAGAACAATAAAACCATCCACAGATCATTACATGCAATGTTCATCTCTATCCTTTTTTTTTTTTTTTTTGAAAAGAAGGGGTTGGGGGCATTGGTTAAGCTTTCCAACTCAAATTTGTCTTTACTCTTGAAACTTGAGTAGTCAAAGTAAAAAAATTAATGGTTGAAAATGTCCTCATGCCTTCTGAAAATTCAGCAAATAATATACAGCAAAAAATATTATCAATAATAAAAGAATCAATTCACTCCACAGGCAGAACTTTGAAAGCAACATGAAATAATCAACATAATCATTTTTGGTGGGCGAGCTAGAACTTACCATTTTCCCAGAGGCAAAAATCAATGCAGTAGTTTTTGGTTCCCTAATTCTCATAATGACAGCAGCAAAACGCTGCATGGACATTAGGAAAGCTTAATAATCAATTCCCAACAAGGCACAAAATAACATACTTATCTTTGGCGCTTATAATAAAGCGCCACATACCTTTGGGTTATATTCTGCATTACGTGCTTGCAATGCAATTTGCTTAAGATCCAGCTTACAATCTAAGTTCACTGTTGATACAATGTTCCTAGAGGCACAATGCACAAAATAGAAAAGGGTGGTTAGATTTCACAATTTAGCAAAGAAGCTTCAATATTGAAATACCTTATATTTTAACAACAGAAAAGCAGGATATAAAATAATTACAATAACAACAACGCTGATGAAGATAACAAATGACAAAAAGAATAAAAAGTCGTGGTAAAAATTAGCAATTGAACACCAAATTTAAATACAGTCAAGACATATAACCATTCTAAACATTTATCTACTCCAAGAGTAACCATGTCGAAGCCAAAGACACATACTGCAAACCAACTTACACATCCTCTTTTTTTATGACTAACAAAAGATCATAAGAATGATAATCATCTTATTTGTCAGCATAAAACCATGCACATTCAACAAGGCATCAAACCCACAGCATCCATTTTATCAATCATGACTTGATAATTTTTAGCAAAGAAGAAATCAAGATCAATCTTACACTGAAATTTGCCTCAAACGGATACCCAAAGGCCACAAAGCATTTTAGTCCACAAGAAGTTTTCTAACATAAGAAATCTAATGAAGCAGACATCATAACTAAAGTTCTTCTTGTTAACGGCAAACAATTAAGTGCACGAACTCGCCCAAAGAAACCATAAAGCACGTCTACTTTGATATGCATAACTCAAGTCATATTGCCTTGATTTTTTTATTGCAGTTGGTAAGACAACAATTTCATGAACGTCTACTTAGGTAAGACAACAATTTTAAAACCAATCAATAAATTTTAAAACCAAAATACCTCAAATCCACAAGAAGCTCTGATCATTAAATCTAAGCAGCGAATTACCCACAAAAAAAAAGTTCAACAACAACTGTCAACTGCACCTGAAAAGCTGAATCTATCTAGAAATACAATAAACGATCAGAAATAAAAAATCGCCATTAAAAAGCTAAATCTCAAAAGAAAAAAAATGACAGATCTACAACTTAGGGGGAAAGAATAGATTTTTTATTTAGGTGAGGAAGAGCTGTTTTGTACCTAGAAACAAAGGAATAGAGAAGAAAAGGAGATGGCCTTCCGGTTCTAGAAATCCCCTTCGTTGCGAAACCAACGTTGGAGGTGGCTAGGGCTAACAAATGAAAGGCAGTTGTGTTCTAAGACTTCAAAGGTTGTGTTCTAAGACTTCGAAACTACGTAGTTTTGTAATTGTTTAGCCATGTTAAAAAATTAATTTTCTTATTTCCTCTGTTACCTACGAAATGACTTTTAGTCGGTAATTACCAACGACTTAAATTTTGTAGGTAATTTTTTTATTTTAAAATTTTATTTTTTTATTTCATTTTTAAATTTAGCTACGAAATAGGTTGTAGTCGGTAATTACCAACTACTCAATTTAGTAGGTAATTGTTTTGCCATGTTAATTTTTTTTTCTTCTTTAAATTTACCTACGAACTATTTTTTAGTTGGTAATTACCAACAACTAATACTTTGTAGGTAATGTTTTTATTTTAAATTTTTAATTTTTTTATTTCCATTTTAAATTTAGCTACGAAATACAGTATAGTCGGTAATTACCAACTACTCATTTTGGTAGGTAAGTTTTTTGTCATGTTAAAATTTTATTTTTTTTGTTTCCTCCTTAAAGTTAGCTACGAAACAGCTTTTAGTCGGTAATCACCAACGAAATTTATCGTCGGTATATTTATTTTTTGGTCGCTAATTTTGCTGCATTAATTTAGCTCAACATCTACCTACAAATTTAGTCATCGGTAAAGTTTCCATCGGTAATTTGTTGGTAATTGCGTCGGTAGTAATTAGTTTACATTTTAATTCTTTTGACCTTTTTTTTTTGTCGGTAAATAGTCGGTAATTAGTCGGTAATTACCAACGAAATTTATTTGCCGGTAATTTTTGTAGCAATTTTTTAATTTTCTTGTAGTAAATTACCTACGAAAAGCTTTTCGTTGGTAATTACCGACGAAAAATTTTTCGTAGGTATTTTTTTTAGTTTTTAAGAATTTTGTTCTCTATTTTGTCTTAATATTACCTACGAAAAACTTTTCGTTGGTAATTACCGACGACAAGTTTTTCGTAGGTATTTTTTAAAAAAAATTTATTTTCTATTTTCTCCTTAATATTACCTACGAAAACCGTTTCGTTGGTAATTACCGACGAAAAAAATTCGTCGCTAAAATTTTTCCAAGCTTTTTAGATTTTTTCTTCTCTATTTTCTCCTTAATATTACCTACGAAAAAAATTTCGTTGGTAATTACCGACAAATAAAATTCGTAGGTAAATTTTTTTAGCTTTTTAGAAATTTTCTTCTCTATTTTGTCTTAATATTACCTACGAAAAACTTTTCGTTGGTAATTACCGACGACAAGTTTTTCGTAGGTATTTTTTTTAAAAAATTATTTTCTATTTTCTCCTTAATATTACCTACGAAAACAGTTTCGTTGGTAATTACCGACGAAAAAAATTCGTCGCTAACATTTTTTAAGCTTTTTAGATTTTTTCTTCTCTATTTTCTCCTTAATATTAGCTACGAAAAACATTTCGTTGGTAATTACCGACAAAAAAAATTCGTAGGTAAAATTTTTTAGCTTTTTAGAAATTTTCTTCTCTATTTTGTCTTAATATTACCTACGAAAAATTTTTCGTTGGTAATTACCGACCAAAAATTTTTCGTAGGTATTTTTTTTAAAATTTTATTTTCTATTTTTTTCTTGCTATTACCTACGAAAAGTATTTCGTTGGTAATTACCGAAGAAATATTTGGTCGTTATTTTTATTATTTGGTCGCTAATTTTGCCGCTAATGTTAGGCACCACTTTTACCTACGAAATTACATCGTCGGTAAAGTTTTAGTTGGTAATTAGTCGGTAATGTAGTCGGTAAAAATTAATTTAAATTTTATTTCTCATTTTGTCGGTAAAGCGTCGGTAATTAGTCGGTAAATTACCCACGAAATTCTGTAGTCGGTAATTTTCGTAGTTATTTTTAACTTTTCTTGTAGTGTTTCTTCATTTGTTGAAAATATTGCATGAAGTGAAGAAATCATGTTTTGCTATTTAATATCACTTGCCAATGAAATAGATTAACTCAACCTAAGTAGTTTGTGTTTAGTCGGTCTGAAGCTCGAATAAAGGAGAATGGTTGCGGTAGGTGACAACCAGCGTAAAATTTTCATCACATCTCATGATATGGATTCTTACGATATAAATATTGGGGAGTCCTCTACTTACAACACGCTACATCGAAGCCCGGGTGTAGTGAGAAACAATAAATGTAGTTAGTGCTTATGCCCCATAAATAGGACTAGATAGTGAGAGTAAATAAAGATTTTGGAAAGATATGGATGATCTAATATAACACCCTTATTTGTATAGCCTGGTATATTTCACTGTTCCGGTGACCGGTGTCGGTTCGGATAATTAAAAGGATTAGAACTACATCTAAGACAACTGGATAAGCCATGAAAATAAATAATTAGTAATTGTCAAATAGTTAAGTATAAATAAGAAAAATAGAACACAAGAAGTTAAATGAGTCGAGAGTCACAGCGATGGGTGACCTTCTCGGGAAGGACTGCGAGGTCTATTTAAACTCAAATTTCAAACTATAAAATGTGACGCCGCGGTCCTTAGGACTATTGCGAACACAGTGGAAAAGAGAAAATCACAGAAAAGAATTGGTAAGCATATCAAATAATTAGGTTAGGGATCCGGAAGAAATATCGAATAACTTGCAAACCGGATCGAACCGGCGAGGGGCAATTTGGTCAATTGACCCCTAGAGCTGACTCCTGACCTAACTGTCTAATAAAATAGGAGAAAAGAAAATTTCGGGATCAATAATTAAAGTAAAGAACTAAGGAAAAATAAATGAAAAAAAAAGGAAAAAGAAAAAGTTGAAAAAGTTTATTACATCATGCATGACATCATGCATGATGCAATAAGCTTAATAATTAAAAATTGAAACTATAGGATAATTAAAGAGTTATAATACATAAAAAAAAAAAGAAGAAAAGAAAAACATTATTTAGTCTTCTCTCCCAACCAAGCCGGCACCTCTCTCCCTCACCACCATGTGTAACCACCATTGATGAATGCATCAAGCTTACATAACTTGATTTTAGCCTTCCAAAATAAACCCTAAACCCTAAAAAGATTCCAATCTACACTAGAAAAGAAGATTGAGAGAGAAGAAGAAAGGAGAAAGTGAAAGAATTAGTGGATTGTAAATCAAAGAATTAAGGTTAGTGTTCTTTTTTTCATTCTCTCTTTGAATTTATGTTTAAGTAGCTAAGTTACACTTGGAATTAACAAATAAGTGAATTAAATCAAGTATGTGGACTACCTACATGAATTTCGGCCTAGAGGTAGTGAACTAGGGTTGAGTGATTTGATGCAAATAATGAAGTAGTTAGTGTAAATGAGTGTATAAGTACTAGTTATGCATTTAGATTTCATCAAATGAGCTAAACATGAAAATTAGGGTTTTGGCACCTAGGTTTTGGGAGATAAAAATGTGAAAATTAGCCAAATGATGTGTTTGACCTTATTTGAGTTGAAAAATGGTCATGTATGACCAATTGTGGTGTGTAGGAAGTATTAGAATTAGGTTTAAATTTAGATTGCTTATGGTCATTCTGCAGGCAGCATGACCAAGGTCCTTTTCAGGGATCAAAATTGAAAATTTACCAACCCAATTGGTGTGAGGCCAATTGGCAATGAAACTAGACACAAAATGGCACATTTTTCATTTCAGAATCATGCCCAAAAAGTGACCATAACTTAGTGAACAAATTGGCCAAATCCAGATTAGGCAAACTGACCTGTACAAAAATGACCAAATGAACAGTATTTGTTCATTTGGCCATAACTTGGGTTAGGCAGGTCCAAATGACCTGAAATTTTACCGGTAGAAAGCTCAGATATAGCCCTACAACTTTAATGAAGAACACAAGTCCAAATTATGCCCTTAACCAAGTCATTTAGGCACCCAAATTTAGTGACCTAAAATTGCCAGAACCAAGTTAGTGCCCAGAAAATCTGGGTTAGACCAATCCGGCCAGCCATGTTCAAATGGCTATAACTTGAGATAAAAAAACTTCAATTGGAGTGATTCAAAAAGGGAAATAAAGTTAAGACAATAAGGAACAATTTCTATGAAGAAAACTTAGCCAAATTCTAATAGCAACATGACCAATAGAATAGTGCAATACAAGATACCAAAACTGAAAATTTGGAATTTTTGCCTAAAAAACTTAAGTTTTGAGAAAACAACCAAAACCAACAAATTAGGTAACCAAAATGTGGTATGTAGATGAAATTAGAATTCCCATACCTATTAAGCCTTAGAAAGTCAACAAATTGACTTGAATAGTATTGTGAATAGTAACACCGAAATGCAAATTTTTAAGAATGTTAAGTTTAGCATATTAAAGCTAAGTATAAGTAGATTTGAATTTATTTTTGGATTTATGATAAGTTGTGATACTGAAACACTGTGAAACTATGTGTTTCAGTAGAAAAGATTACCAGGAAAGAACCTGAGGCATCGAGTCAAGGCCAAGAGGCGACTCGTATAAGGTTTGTGCACAACATCAATATTCTTTAAAATTCATTTACAAAGTGCATGAAATGTGTATTATGATTTTGACTTAAATTGTTGAAAGTTTATTTGTTTGTGTTTGAAATGGTAAAAAAATGTTTAGTAAATTGCTAAGACAGTTTTGAAACCACAGTGTCATGACCATATATTTGAATGCCTCACTAGCATGACTAGTGAGGAAAATCAGTTTCGAATTTTGATTTCTTCTCTGGCTGAAGTGCTGAGGTGTGTGTCAGTAGAAGAAGAAATTGAATGGATATCCATATATTTGAGCTAGCTAGCCTTGTGATGTGACTTCTCATAAGCCTCTGGCTATTGAGATGATTATTGTTTCGAATGGTATGATATAACTGTGTATTTTTATGAATTTTGTTTTGAGACTTTCGAAATGAAATTGTTTAGATTAAAAGCTTATAAATCATGTTTTGTATTTATTTCTCATATTCAGATCAATTTTTGAATAAATATGATTTAAATTCTGCATAAATGTTATTTTAGTATATTGTGCACCACTGAGTAATAGTACTCAACGATGGCTATTATTGCTGTCGTAGATATAGAGACTAGAGGAGCAGCAGAGTGAGCTGCTAAGGATTGTGGAGCCACCTTCCCTGAAGTTCTATCGGGTATATTTTATACCCTGATTGTAATAATTATTTTAATGTATGTAACTGTATGTATATGTAAAAACTAGTTATGAACAGTTGTATAAAGTTTGTAATAATATTAGTTTGGATTTTTCTAATGTAAATTCTGGATTGCTGAATGTAAATTGTTTTAACTTTAATGAAATTGGGAATGAAATTATTTTGTTTTAATTTGAATGAAATTACTTAGTATTATTTTGGACGATATTTGAATTGAAAATTATTGATTTGAATTTTGGAATTTGAGAAATGAAGTTGAAATTTGTTGTGGTGGATGTTGAAGTTGTTGAGTTGATGAGATAAATCATTGAAAGTGTTTTTTTTAGATATTTGAAGAACTATTTTATCAAAATACAGATGGCACTCTGCTGAAATTTTTCTAAAATTTGTGGAAAAATAAAAAGGGACAAAAATTTTAACTAGTTAATAAACTTTAATTAAATGTTTTTAATACCTATTAGAAAATGCTCACCACTTCTAAAAAGTAAGAAAGTGTTTTTTACTTAATGAGTTATCGGTAGGTAAAGTTCGATAGTTCATTAGGTATTCTACGGGATCATGTTATGCCTTACAGAGGGGTAAGGTATGACATCTAATGCAAAGCATAATAAATGAAGATAATATTTTCATCGGTGGAGATTGAATGGACATGTAGGAAGTGATAGGCAAGGTTATGAGAATGTTCATGGAGGTTTTGGTTTTAGTAGCCGAAATGAGAAGGAAAAAGCATATTAGATTTTGCCATGGTGTACGACCTAATACTAGCAAATACTTACTTTATAAAAACGGAGTTGCATTTAGTGATTTTAAAAGTGGACAACATAGAAGCCAAATTGACTTCCTCTTAACTAGGAAGACAAATAGAGCTCTATGCAAGGATTGAAAGGTTATTTGGGAGAGGCTTTAACAAGTCAACATCGATTCATGGTCTTAGATGTCAAGTTTAGGAACAATTCAAGTAAGGCTAGAAGCAATATTATAGCTCAAATAAAGTGGTAGGAGTTCAAAGGAGTAAAGCAAATGAAGTTCAAAAATGAGCTCCTCGAGTCCAAAGCACAAAAGCTGGATATGGAGGCCAATGGTATATAGATATAGATAGCATCAAAGATTAAAGAAGTAGCTAGAAAAATACTTGGAGAGTCTAGAGGATATGGACCACCCTCAAAAGAGAGATAGTGGTTATGAGGAAGTACAAAAGGCAGTGAAGAGAAAGAGGGAATGGTATAAGAAATTACCTAAGTGTGATAATAATGAGGCTTATGAATAGTACAAGATAGCAAAGAAAGAGGCAAAAAAGGCGATTAGTCAAGCAAAAGCACAGGCCTTTGAAAAGTTATATAAGAAACTTGGAACTAAAGAAGGGGAGAAAGATATTTATAGATTAGCAAGGTGTAACATCCTCCTGATAGCAATTCCGCACAGTCTACTGTTCCGATGACCGGTGTCGGTCCGGACAGCTAGAACTTCTGGAAAAATATTTAAACTAAAGTCAGGAACCATAATTAACTCAAATATTAATAAGAAAAATTTAGTAAAAATTTTAGAAATAAAATACAACCAAGTCAAATGAGCCGGTGCCCAAGCGAAGGGTAACCAGAGGGAAGTTGCGGTTCTCGCAACGAGGAGCCCTAGACCCGGGAAAAATTTCATAAAATAATTTTTGAGACTCCAGAGAAGGGTCATTGAGGTTCCTATGGCATTAGAATGCCAAGAAAATATTTAGAAAAATTTTTCAATCGGTACAGACAATTTTGACTCGTTAAGCCAAACGGAGGGCATTTTGGTCATTTCGCCTTCAGAGGTGATTTTTGGCCGACTTGTCCAGTTAAGTAAATAATTAATATGACATAAAATATGAAGAAATATTGCTAAAAATTAAATTGAAATGTGGTAGAGAAGAGAAGAAAAGAAAATGAAAGAAAATGCTAATTATGACATCATATGATGTCATTTAAATTTCCTCCATCAATCACCATTTGTTAAACTTATTAAAAGAGATAAAAGAGACCAAAAATATGAAAAACCAATCTACATCTTCAACCTTGGGCAGCCTAAAAAACGTTGAGAGAGAGAGAGAGAAGAGGTTCCACCATTAAAGCTCCTTTAAGCTTCATTTCTCTCTTGTTTCCACTACTAAACCCTAACCCCTTTCATTAAACCTTGACCATATCACTTGGGAAAGCTTTTGGCAGCCAAGAAGAAGAAGGAAAGTGAAGTTTTAGCTTGAAGAAATCTGCCCTACAAGAGGTTAAAGTGAGGTTAGTGCTATCCTTTCACTCTCACTCCTTTAATCCTCTTGTTAAAGCATCATTTTAAGTTAAGAAATTGTAAGAGTTTGAAGTAAGTTATATGTGTTAGGGCATCTTTAATTTTTGGCAGCCCTAAGGAAGGATGAGGTTGATTGTTTTAATGAATTTAGAATGGATAGAAATGATGTTTAAGGTATGAATATGCATGGATGTCGAATTAGTGTGCTAATTGAGGTTTATGGATAATTTAAATTGGACATTAGGGTTTTGAGAAGTAAAACTTGGATTTAGCTTATGGAATCGTGAAATAACATTATAAGGGTCAATTAGTGACCATTTTAGATATGTTGACCATGAATTGGACTGAAAAATAGTATAGCCAAGTGAATGTGTAGGCTGCCTTGTTAGTGCAGCAGAGGGACTAAAAATTCAGTCCACTTACACAGCCATAACTTTGGCTGTGTAGGTCCAATTGATGTTTGGCCAATTAGACATGAAACTAGGCTTATAATGGCACATTTTTGCTGAAGAAACCATGCCCAAAAGACCAAAGCAAGAGGACCAAAACTTGGCCCCAATCCGGATACCCTGTAACTGGTTCTGCAGAATTGACTAAATGAACAGTAAATGTTCATTTGGCCATAACTCACTGTAGATATGGTCAATTGACCTGAAATTTTTACAGCAACAAGTTAAGATATAGACAAACAACTTTCATGAAGAAACCTACCCCAAATTATGACCAGAACCTAACCAAAATGGCAGTCACAGTTACTGTTCAAACCTGTAACTCTGCAGATTTTGATTTGAGCAGTAATGTTTGGATGGCTATAACTCTCTCTAGAAAACTCGGATTTAGGCGATTCTTGAACCGATGAAAACCTAAGGCATAGTAGAACATTTCATATGAAGAAAGTTAGACCAAATTATGAACTTAACTTGATCAAATTACTGACCAAAGTTGGACCAAAAATCTGCGGACCAAAATCTCGGCATGAGCGATTACGTGAACAGTAAACTTATTTTGGCCATAACTTGAGCTACAAAACTCCAAATGGAGTGATTCAAAAAAGGAAATTCAACTAGACAAAATAAGGAACAACTTTCATGTTTACCATTTCCTCAAATTCCCACTGTAAAAATAACAAATGGAACAGTAAATATGAAGCATGAAAACCGAAAATTTTGCTCAATTAGCATTAAGCTTAAAAATGGTATTGGCAACCAATACCAACAAGTTTGAAATACAAAATGTGGTATGTTTGAGGTGTTAAGACCAATACACCTATTTTCTATCCAAAAGTCAACATTTTTGTTGACCAATGAGGTGAATAGTGACACCAAAACCAAAAATTGGCAATTTTGTCAAAATGACCTAAGCTTTGAGAAAGTGACCAAAACCAACAAGTTTTAAATGAAAAATGTAGTATGTTTGAAGTGCCAAAGTCAATGTACATATTTTCTATGCAAAAGTCAACATTTTAGTTGACTAATGAAGTGAATAGTGACATGAAAACTTGAAATAAGCTTGGAAATGGATTTGGTAATTGATTCCAACAAGTTTTAAATGCAAAATTTGGTACATCGAGAGTGTTAAAACCAATGTACCTATTGTCTATGCAAAAGTCAACATTTTTGTTGACCAATGAGGTGAATAGTGACACCAAAACTTGAAATTCAAAATTTGAAATTAGAAATGCATCTAGGGGACTTTAAATTGCAATTGGCAATTAATACTAGTAAATGTGAAACTCAAAATGTGGGATCTTGGTGTAATTAGAATTAATATATCCATTAAGTATAAAAAGGTCAACATTTTGGTTGACTAGTATGGTGAATAGTAATCAAAATGATTAGTGAATTAAGATGAAGACCTAGAACCAATTCTAAGCTTAAATGCTTAGAATTGTATGACAAATATGGACTATGCATCCTAGTCAAAATTGTTAAAAAGAAATTTAGGCCATAAATTTGAAATCCATGAAATATTCATGGATTACTTAAAACATGAAAAATAAGTCACCTAATTGATGTGAATAGATAGTTAGGGCATATATGCCCATCACAAATGGAATTCATAAAATATTAGTAACTCAACTTGAAATATAAAATTTGTAATTACATAAGTAGATTCTTGAATGTATAAATGAGAAAGGAAAAATGTTTTGAATACAATGGTACATGTGAACCATTGTTTAGAATTGTGATCAATATGAATAACATAATGAATGGATAAATAAACCATATTAATGTATGAATGAGACATTAGTTCTCATTATTGTAAAGAGGAGAAGTATTTTGAGTACAATGGTATAAAAGAATAATTGATGTGAATTGTGATCATATAAATGATCAAATGAATGTATGAATTATGATTGAAATTTATCATGAAAAAAATGAAGTCATAAAGCACAATATATTAACATTTTAAAATATCAAATGCCCTAGTATACCTAACAAGATTGGTTTGGATAGTTTGGCATGCCAATAGGGTATTGTGTTAGCAGTACTGCGAAAGGCTTTATGCCTGTATTCATGGCTTTATGCCCGTATTCATGGCTTTTATGCCCGATTATGTGATATCATGGCTTTTTAGCCATACTGACTGCATACATGGTTGACGTTCTGCGTCCCATGGTATGATGGCCCGAGGCACCGCGGTGTCCAGTGCTAACGACCCGTTATCCAGTCCAGTCGTCTAGTATAGGTTACTTGGGCAGTCAATTAAAGTATTATTCAATTCAGGCAGCTAAGTTAAGTTAAGTATAATGAAAATCCAGTACAATTAAATTAAGTATTGAATGAATAAGCAAAAGAGATTAGCAAAAGAAACATAACAAAAATATAAATTGCAGAACCGTACAGACTTGAAATACAATACAGATAGAATAAATTATATACCTGCTAGTATTACTGAAAAGTTATAAACTAAGCACTTCCAAAGAGGAACAAACTAGTATATAAGATCGTTGATACTGGAAATACCATACCAAATTAAATTGATTCTTGAATTATCATTTATTTCTTTCTTTACTTGTATATATTATTTCTGGTTATATTATTGCACCACTAAGCAGAAATGCTTAGCGCGATGGAATTGCTTCCTCGCGCAGGTACTGAAGGTAAAACCAGTAGACTGTTGACTGAGATTTTTGGAGTCCAGATCTGCAGAAGTGTCAGAAGAGTTCAAGATTGTCACCTCCTCAGCAATGCATGTAGATAGGGCTCATTTTATACATGTTATGTATATTGTTCATTCCTAGCACATTGTAAATTATTTGTATATCTTGTACAAAATAAACTCATGTAATTAACCTATGAATTATGGAAGCTATTCAAAGTAAGTATTTTAGTATGTGAATTGAATTTAAGTTATAATGAGATTATACTTGTGAATATTGAGATATTGAAAATCTAATGAGATTTCTGAGAAATCTGGATACTGTATTGAGATACATTATGTTTGAAAATTTTTGAGACTATTAAGTTTGAGAAATTGAGTATATATTGAAATTGTCTTTGGCGGAGTTGGAATAACTGTTAGTCCAAATTACAGCCGACACTTTGTCGGATTATCGTTAAAATTTTTTAAATTTCCAATTTAGTTAGATTTTGACACTTAGTAAAAATAGCCTAAATCTTCAATAAAGTTTTTGAATAAATAAATCAAGAACTGTAATGAAATCAGATAAAATAGAGTGCTCCGGCACACTGAGTGGCATAACTTGCTCGGCTACACTGTAGTCGGGTAAGGGGTGTCACACAAGGAGGAGAGAAAAGAAATATCAAGATCTCAATCAAGTTAGGTGCATTAAGTATAAAGAAGGAAAAATGTTGGTGAAAGATGAGGATATTAAAGAAAGATAGAGAAATTATTTTGATGATCTCTTTAATATTAGTCAAAGTGGTAATAGCATGAATATTGACTACAGAGCAATAGAAAAGAATATGAATTATACTAGAAAGATTAGATCTTCCGAAGTAAAGGAAGCACTTAAGAGAATAAAAGTGGGTAAAGCTTATGGACCTGATAGAATACCAATTGAAGTCCAGAAGTGTTTGAGAGATGTGGGAGTGGCATAGTTAACTAAATTGTTTAATAAGATTCTAAACTCAAAGAAAATGTCTGATGAATGGAGGAGGAGTATTTTAGTACCTATTTTTAAAAATAAGGGAAATATATAGAGTTGCTCAAACTATAGGGGAATTAAACACATGAGCCATACTATGAAGTTGTGGAAGAGAGTTGTGGAACATTGACTATGTCATGACACTTCTATCTCTCCAAATCAATTTGGCTTCATGCCTAGTCGTTCAACTATAGAAGCGATCTTTCTTATTAGAAGCTCAATGGAGAAATATAGAGATGTGAAGAAAGATCTACATATGGTTTTTATCGATTTGGAGAAGGCTTCTGATAGTGTTCCAAGAGATGTCTTATAGAGAGTGTTAGAACAAAAGAGGGCATCTATTAGGTACATAAAAGTGTTGAAAGATATATATGAAGGAGTAACTACTATTGGGTGCACAATGGAAGGGGACACAATAGATTTTCCTATCTCAGTTGGATTACACTAAGGTTCAGCTGTGAGCCCTTACCCTTTTACATTAGTTCTAGATGAATTGACGAAACATATACAAGAGAGTATCCCTTGGTGTATGATGTTTATGGATGATATAGTTCTGATATATGAGACGTGAGAAAGAGTTAATAGAAAGTTAGAGCTTTGGAGAAGTATTATAGAGTCAAAGGGCTTTAAGTTAAGTAGAATGAAGACAGAATACATGCATTGTAAGTTCAGTGAAAGCTAAACTGGTGATAGGGAAGGAGTTAGTTTGGATGGAGTGGTATTGTCCCAAAGTAATCACTTTAAATATCTCGGCTCAATCCTTCAAGTAGATGGTAGATGTGAGGAGGATGTTAGTCATGGGATTAAAGCCGGATGATTGAAGTGGAGACATGCCACGGGAATTTTATGTGATTGCAAGATTTCTAATAAGTTGAAAGAAAAATTTTATTGTACAGCCATACGACCGGCCATGTTATATGATAGTGAGTGTTAGGCAATGAAGGAGCCATATGTGTTTAAGATGAGAGTTGCGAAGATGAGAATATTAAGGTAGATGAGTGGCCATACTAGACTAGATAAAGTCCGTAATGAGAGTATTAGAGAAAATGTAGGAGTGGTGCTAATTAAGGATAAGTTGAGAGAAGGGTGATTGAGGTGATTTGGTACTGTGAAGCGCAGACATATGGAGGCTCTAGTTAGACAAGTAGAGCACACTGGATTAGAGGATGGAAAGAAAAGAAGGGTTAGACCTAAACTGACTTGGAGAAGAGTAGTACAACATAACTTAGAAACATTACACATTTCTGAGTATTTAACCCAAACTCATTTAGAGTGGAGAAAGAGAATCCACATAGCCAACCCCAATAAATTTTTGGGATAAAAGCTTAGTTGAGTTGAGTTGCCAATGAAATAGATTAATGGTTTCCATAGTCATTTTCAGATGTTGTTTGTATTGTTTAGTAAAAATAACTTGGAGCATTGTAGTAAAAAGGCATTAGATTTGGCACCTTAAAAGGAAATATGATAATATTAAATAAATAATTAATTAATGCTAAAATAAAAATATTAATTTTAAAACGAATATAACTTATTATGATTAAAATTACAAATGAGAATAAATTGATAATATTTTATTACTAAGAATAAAGTTATTGTTAGAATTCTAATATATACTAAAGTTTATTAACAACATCAAGAATATATATATATATATATATATATATATATATATATATATATATATATATATATATATATTAAGAATAAAATTATTATTAGAATTTTAATTTTTGTCAAATTTTACTTCTTAGTTATGTATATTAATTTAAATTATATATATATGTTAACTCCATTTATAATTACCTCTTAAAATTCTATGAGAGAATAAATAGTATGTAGCTTTTATACGTGATTAAAATAGTGATATAAAATAGCTAATTATGTTTTAGATACAAATATGAAGCTTATATGAATTGAATCATATCTTGATTCCTAAACCAATCACATCTACCATTGCATCATCCACCATTACTGACTATGGTGCTACCTCAAGACCTCTTTTGGCCCTATAACACTCACACCAAGCTGAAATTGCTACTGAGACTTAATGACCACAACTTTCGATCCCACCCCCTCCAAAAATACAAAACAACTTGATAATCTCCCAAACCCAATCACCGATGAATGCTAGCCAAATAATACCATCAATATTGCTATTACAAATCTGGGGAAAATGGTTCTTTTTTTTTTTTTTGCCTTTTTGAGTTCATCTTCAGGGAAAGGGAAGAGAGTAGTAGAAACTTACCACTTTGGTGATACCTCAGAAAAAGATCCTACCCTGAGCCAGACAACAATAGTTAACCCTCCTCAGCTCTTCCCCTCATAGCAATTACATCCGCTTTTTGTTGACTATCTTTCATCGATTGAAAGAGATGGCATGGATACTAAGAGATTTTTTAAGGATCTTCCCCACATGGAAGCTCTTTCTAGTCGGCGGTAGCAATAAAGATTACCTCCCTTCAATAAGATTGTTGCCCTCTCTCAAAGAAACATGAAAGGCCTAATACCCTTTATGCTTCCAGTGATATGTTTGTTGGTTTTTTAACCCTGCAAGAACATGGATTGCAAACAAGTAATAAAGTAGTGAGTGAAGTATCGTTCCCTTGAGGAATTTAGTTAGTAAGTACGAAGCTGCACAACAATTTTGACTGTTTAGGCTACCGAATATAGATGAAGAGTGAATTAAATCTATTTTGGTTGCTGAAAATAAATTTTGAATTAAACTATTTATAAAAGCAATTCTAGAATTAAGATTTCACACTGTAACTTTACTATGGATTTTAATCTTATCTATTCATCAGATTGAGAATCGTTGCTTTGATGGAAATTAATCCTAAGATATCCTAGGTCCTCTTTCAAGACACCTAAGGTGTGTTTCTGTAACATCCCCACTGTACGTGTTCTGTACGTTTTGTTGCTCCAATGACCTAATGTCAGTATGGGCAAGTCAGGATGTCTGGAACTACACTTCGGTGATAGTGAACAGACATATAATGATGAAATAAATAAATAAAAAGAAAATACAAGAAAAATCAAAGAAAAATGAAAGAGAGAAAATGAAACTAGGTTAAACGAGCCGGTATCGCAACGATGGGTGACCGCACCGGGAAGGCCGTTGCCGACCCTAGGACAGTAGGGAACCCTCGGAAATAAATTTCAGAACGTAAGTAAAGGTTTATTGAAATAAAATTGACACTAGAATTATCAAAGAAGAATTAATAAATTAGTACAAAGAAAAATGAAAAATTGAGAAACAGACAAAAATAGGTGTTACCGAAAAATCGAAAATACTACCCGAAGAGGGGCATTTTGGTCATTTGACACCTAGAGCTGCCTTTTGACCTCAATGTCCATTAAAAATAAATGATTTTACACTTTAGAAATGTCATGAAAAATTAAATTGTGATACATTATGTAAATAGTGAAAAAAATGAGATAAATGAGCAAATAAGAAAACTTGAAATAATTAAACATTAAAAATGAGTTTAGTGCTCCACTAACTCTTAATTAGGGAGACATATAGGACCTTGAGACAGTGGATTCCACTCATTATCATCTTCTTCTTCATCAAACTTTATCTTTCCAAAATGGAACCTCCATGAAACCACCATCGTCGCCCATGGATGAAGCTTCCTCTCTCCATCATCAAGCTATCATTTCCACTTGGATCCTTTATTAAAGCTTGCCTACTCACCTTAGGAAAGATATTGGGAACAAAAAGGAAGAGATTTGGTGAAGTTTTAACAAGCTCCACAAGTGGTAAGTGTCCAAATCTTCTCCCTAGCTTTAGTAAACCTTGTGTTTAGGTTGAGGTAAGTAATTTGGTGAAGAGAAATGAAAAAAATATTAAGATATGAACTTGTCTATTTTCAGCAGCCATGAAGGTTTTTTGTATTTGAGTTTTTCTTACCTCTAATGGATGGGATTTAAGGTTGATTAATTCAAATGGAAGTTGTAGTAGGTTAATGTCTAAGGATGTGTATGTTAGTGCTTGAATTAAGGGTTTAAAAGTGGGACTTTGATGCTTTAGTAAACTGCCATATTGGGCAGCTTTAAATATCATGAATTTGTGTGTGAGTTTATGAAATTTATTAATGAAATATGATGGTGTTGAATTGTGGGCAGTTTGTATATCAACACTTATATTACACATACACTTCCATGGCAATGTTGAACTTTAATGGATGTAAATGTTGAACTTTAATGGTGTATTGTATGCATTGAGCACTTGAGTGTTCTGCCCAAAATGCTTGCTAGAATTGTGTACAATATACATAGAAGTGCCATGATTGAATATTGAAGTATTGGGAGGAGGAAGATTGTCAAAATTGGAAGTGTAATGTTCAAATGCAGGTTGTGTGTGTTAGCAGCACTTAAATTGGGTCATAAGTGCAAAAATGTGAACCCAATTGGTATGAGGTTAATGGGGGGTGAAACTAGACACCAAATAGGCCAACTTTTATGGAGAAATGTTGCCAAAATTCTGCCTAGAAACTGACTTTAAAAATAACCAAATCCTGAATGGCAACCTTGCAAACCCAGATTTTTGACTATATGAATAGTAGTCATTAGGATGACCATAACTCACCCAAAACAAGTCTAATGGACCTGAAATTTTTATCATGGATAGCTTAGACATAGAGCTACAATTCTTATGAAGACGCCAAAGCTTAGAAATTGTCAGAACCAAGTCAAATAGCTTGCATAAGTTGGATACCAAAACTGCCAGAACTAATTGTGACCTAAAATTGAACAAATTTTGCACTAAAGGTGCAATCTGTCCAGTTTTAGTAAATTGACCATATCTTGGTCTATACAACTCAGAATGACCTAAAATTTTTCCAGAGGTTCAATAAGACATAGAGCTACAATTTTACTTCTTTGACCAGAAGCTAAATACCAAGAGAAATAGGACTTTAAGCTAGACTAATCTAGCACACTAAAACTGAAAATTTGACATTTACATACAATGATGCTTGAAGTAATTTGGCAATGAATGCCAACTTGTAAAAATGGTAAATTACACTATATAGGCAGCATATTGAATTACAAATTGTGACATGTTGATGCTAGAATCAACTTATCCATAGTATCTAGAAAGGTCAATATTTACATTGACTTGTGAATTACATGATAACTAGTAAACTCAAAAAAATGCGGAATTAAACAATTAATTTGTAATGTGCCCTAGTTTGCCTAGTTGACTAGTTTGGATAGTTTGGCATGCCAATAGGATTTTTACAGCTGTTTTGTAAATGACTTTATGCCATACTGTGTTTTTACGGCATATTATGCCACACTGTGACTTTAATAGCCTACGGTTATCCTTATTGTGTTATTATACTTGGCTTATCGTCAGATTGACTATATGGCTTTTTAGCCATACTGTTTGCACACCAGGAGACACTTTGTGACCAATGGTGTGATGGCCCAAGGTACTAGGTACCCAGTGCCAGTATATTCGTTTATTCAGTCTGGTCAGTGTATAGGCTACACAGGCAGTTAATTTAAGCACTATTAAATTCAAATAGCTAAATCCAGTCTTCTGACATACAGCACCACCAAAATTAGCAAAAATGAAAGGTTAGCAAATAAAAGTAGAATCAACAACTGTAAAGAATATTGATGTCATAAATTCATAAACAATTCATTTACTTTATTTTAGTGTATATTTCTTTATATTTGGCACCACTAAGCAAAATTGCTTAGCGCATTGCTTTTGTAACACGTAGGTATTGGAGACATAGCTAGGGAGCCCAACAGACTTACGACCGGGTGAGACATCAGATTTGCACAGGAATCCAGAGTCATCTGTACTACACTGCATACATGGTAGGACTTAGGATCTTGTGTATTGATTATCAGTTGTAGTTTGACATTTTGTTATGTAATTTTGTATATTCTAAAACTTTAAGGTTTGCAATAATTTGTACATATAACTTTATATGGAGAATCTCTGGATGTATTTAAGTTATAATGGATTGTATTTTAAAACTATTTAAATATTGTAAAAATCAATAGATTGTGTTGAAATATTGAGACTGTGAAATAGTTAAGATTTTGATATTATCATATTGAACTGTTTTTAACAGGTTTAGAAGGACAGTTTGTCCGAAATACAGACGGCACCTTGCCAGATTTTTATTACCATTTTTGAAACACTGATTTTATTAAAGTATGAAAATAGAATCAATATGATATGAATTTTACATAAAAGACTTCTTAAAATCAAATTGAGCTCAGGAAATGAGTTGATTACAGACTAGGTGCTCCGGCACGCCGTGTAGCATGCCTTGCTCGGCTATATTGTAGATTGGCGAGGGCTGTTACAGTTTCAACCAGGATCAACCCTACTTTCGTTGGTGATTAATCCTAATAAAAACCCTTTAAGATCTATGATTAATTATGGAACTTCATGAAGGATTTCAGCCTATCTTTAGGTCAAATTTCCTAAGTTCAATATTCTGACTTCACCTTTCAGTCCTTCAATTAGTATCTTATATCTTGTCTAGGTAGTTACCAACACATAGCATGCATTAAGAACACAGAATATTAAATCAAAGAACCAAACTCAAATCTAATAAATAAAACTCAATATTGATCCATAACGACTACAAGCGCTACTCTTCTAATTCCAGAATAAAGGAATTACTCACTCATGGTGAGTTTAACAAATATAATGGAAATAAAATGAAAGAACATAAAAAGTCCGCTTAAAGAAATAGAAAACAAGAACCATAGAGGATTTTCTGCAGCTTTGAACTTATGGAATCTCGACTGAGGATTTCCCTTTTTGTGCTGATGCTCTTGTTCTTCAAAATGGCTGTGAAGAATGTGTATGAAAAATATCAAAAGCTCTCCGTTTTTGCATTTTCTTTGTGTTTTTTGCTACTCTTATTTATATTGAATGATATAGGGTTAGGTTTTTAGAGTCCCCTAGGAGTCTCTTCTCTCTGCAAAAACTAGAGCTGAAACCCTAATCAGGAAACTGGCTGTCAGCTGATACATGGCCCGTGTGTCATTACACGGCCCAGGGCCGTGCAACTTACTGGAGCTTGAATGGTTGCATATTGTATTGGCACAGAAGATTACATGGGGCATTGCTACTTACACGGGTCCAATTACACAGCCCGTGTTCTTTTGTTCTTCAGAGAATTCTTTAAGCATGGCCTGACAGAGACTTAGACGGGTCTCCATACTTTACACGGGTCATGGTACATGGCCCGTGTACTTTATTTCTTCTTTGGCTCTTTGGCTCTTTGGCTTTCTCTTAGCAGTAGGTTACACGGGTTTGTGGCTTTGTTTACACAACTCGTGTAAAGTGTTTCAGCAACACTTCTCTATCCTTTTGGTCTTTCCAAGCTTTCTTTTTTACTCCTATGCCTTGGAACTTCTTCAAAACACCTAGAAACATACAAAAAATATAGAATTTAGAGCTTGGCAATGGAATTTACAAAAGTTGATAAAATCAATGATTATACATGAGATTACTTATCTAAATGCTATAAAATAATATACAAATGTACTTAAAAATATCTATATAATACAAGTGCATCAATACTCCCAAACTCAAACTTTTGCTTGTCCTCAAGTAAATTAAAAACCTTTTTAGAACACTTCCTAGGGGAAAAGCTCAGAAATATAATCATAAACTCAATATGTATATAATTGAACTCCTTCAACCTTCTTACCAACTACCCTCTTTCAAGGCATAAAGGTTTCAATAGCTACCTGCTTAAAACTTCACCCCTTTTTTGTGGTGTTTCAATTAATTGCTCCTCTATGCAAGGCTATTAATAAGTCACAAATAACTTGTTTTATCATGACAGACTTAAGAAATGCTTACTCCCCCAAATATGCCTCTTTTTGAAGATTATTGGTGAATTTGAATTAGTTCCAACTTCATAGGCACATCTCAATTCCCTATCTCCACTAATATAACACATACTTTTAAAAGATCAAAAGGTCTTTAGAAGGGTTGTAATGGGGTTGAGGGATGATAATTTGGTTACTAATGAAGGGTTTTAAGGAATGCAAATTTGAGGTTAGCTTTCATGCACAAGGTCTTAAGTATACCAAGTTTATTCTGTTGATTTTTGCATGGGGAAGAAGGGTTTATAGTGCCAAGCATACTGTCATGATGTTTATTTTTAGGACTCATTTTTTTTATGCCCCTTTTATCCTTTCTCCCTCCCAAACTCATTGCTTTTGTTGGGTTGGAAAGACAAGTTTTTTTCTTGATTTTAATTGCACACTTGCATTCTCCTTAGTATTATCATCTTCTCCTCATGTTTTCTTTTACATTTGATATACTTATCCTTTATACACTAGACTTCCTCAAAAGGGTGAGGTGAGTGTTTAGGCTAGGGGTTAGGTAAATATGTGTGGGTAAACAAGGAAAATTATATAGGCTCAAGTTGGCTGTAAGGGGTATATTGTAATTAAGGGTGGCTTAAGGCTTAATAGGGCTATATGAAAGAATGCCTTAATCATCTCTTTTTCAAACATATGCTAGGATTTTGCCTCGATAGGTCCAAGAGACGTGTTCTAGAGCTGGTGAGACATTTTTAGGTTTATTTGTATTTCAAAAATTTTCTCCTAATTTGGCAAGTTCAATGTGACAAATTAATAGCTATGAAGAGGTTTAACTAGTCTAGCTCCACTAAAGTGGTTAAGTTTTTCACAGACAACACTTTAAAGCCTTTTCGTCTATCCAAATACATTCATTCCTCAATCCCATGGAGTCTAATTATTAGCTTATTAATAGTTGTGGTTACAATTCTAAGTTTGAAAGCATTTTAAAAGTTCAAAATTTTGCAAAATTTTTTAGATATTTTATACACAAGTATAATATGGATATAATCAAGTAATGTAAAGAATGTAGTGCATGAAATCCATCTGTACCCCCAAATTCAAATCTGACATTGTCCTCAATGGCAACGAAATATGAAAAATTAAGGTAAAGAACACAAAATTATGAGAAAGCATATTCTGTATTAAGAATTAAAAAGTTGGATAAAACAAAAAAGTAACAGAGACCTATAAGCACAGTTTAGGATTAAGGCATATAAATTTTACATGAAAGAACCTATCCTAAAGTCCTAACTCTAGAAAGTCTCTGATAGTGATGATAGTCCTTCTCCATTGAGTCTCTCTATTATGATATCAAGCTTGTTGTGGGCTTCCTAGAGGCGTTCCTCAATCGCTTGCATCTTGTTGTTTATGGTGGTTTTCATATGCTGAAGGTATGCAAGGATGGAGTCTATTGGTGGTGGCATGTGGGGAGGTACTTGAGTGGGGGACTTGTGGTAGGGTGGCTCTTGGGCTTCCTTCTGTGCTTGTGTGAAGGAATGGAAGCGTGAAAAACATAAGTTTATACCATTGAATTCAAAAATTTTCACCTAGGGTCACATGCATCATGCAAGATTTATTTTTATCTATTTGATTTCAATGATAAACAACATATTAAAACTCTTTTAATATGTTTTTGGATCTGTATTTGCCATTTAAGATTTTAAAATTAATCAGATTAATTTTAGAACCCTAGATTAAATCAAGAACGATTACACTAACCTCTTGATGCACTGCAGTGTGTCTGCGCCTTTGAGATTCGTCTTCAGGACACCAGATGTTGTCCCTCTAGCTTGTCCACACCAAGAACACCTATGGCAGTCCTTGAATAGCTTCTAAAGCTTTTTCTATTAATTAGAAATTCAAGTTCTGCCTTTTAAGAGATTAGAGATGTAAACAGGACACTAGAAACAATTTCTAGTGTTCTTAATTCAAGAGATTGATGGCTAATCTCTTTGAATTGATGAGAGATGAAGAAGAATAGATGAAAAGCCTCAAAGTGGAGTGACAAAGGAGAGGAGTGGCTGCTGGTTATTTTTCTTTTTATAACAACACTTAAATAGCTAGGTTAACACATTAAACCCTTGCCACATGTCACCCTTTGATTAGCTCTAGGTTTAAGTGACCCAATCACATTGTGCCAAGTGTCAAACCTATATTTAATCTTGATTTTAATCATCTTACATGATTAAAAAACATTTGGCAAGCTTATGTGTAATCCCATGTGTCACCATCTCATGGTGCCACGTGTCACACTGTGAAATGACCAAAATGCCCCTGTATCTTAATTTTGAGTTCTTAACCCAAAATAATTATTTTTCTTCTTCTAATCAATTTATATCAAATATAAATTAATTAATTAATCTCTATTAATTAATTTTTCATTAATTAAATTCATATTTAAACACTTTAAATATAAATTTAACTTATACTATACATCCAATCATCTAGATTTGGTTTCAAGTCATGCTAGGGACTTTGCAATTTAATTGCAAACCAAACCTATTTAATTAATCAATTAAACTCTTTAATTAATTAATTAAATAATATTTAAATAGGTGATAACTTGTGTATGTGTGTGACTTACTAGGCTCATCACTAATTGGCAATGAGACATGATATCAACTCTTAATATCATCAGAACTCTTTCTTACCATAAATGATTTCTCTAAATCATTTTATGCACCTCATAGACCATGGTTAACACCTAGCATAGCATGCCATTGCCACCCAATTAGTAATAAGGTTTACCTTAAATGAACCTATAATCATATGTTACCATGCACTAGAATCTCTCTGTTACAAAATCTCAACTCAAGCTGGAGTCATGGTTTATGTCAAACTCCATTTGCTATGAATATTATGTTCTCTTTTAATTCCGGTTCTTGATTAAAAAGATTTTCTCATCAGAAACTCTTTTCTGAATAAATCTATCTGTCCTGGCCAGGAACTTGAAACATCAAGAACAATTAAATGAGCATAGGATTTTATCTCTATTTACTTAGAGGAACAGATTCCATCTTGATCAACACCTACCTCCATATATAACTAGTAGGAGCCAACAGATGCCCATATACCCATACATAGAACAAGTATGAAAGCAGTATCAAACTCAAACTACCTATATACAAGATAACTGTGCTATCTCAGGTCTAAAGATTACATGCACTGATATGATTTATGACAAAACATTGACAAGAGTAAACTCCATGTGCTTGTCATAAGTGTCACTGGTTCGGCCTACTTATCATTTATAAGTGCCTATCATGTTTGTTATGTGGCATGAGACTCACCATTCCTTCTTATTTATATCTCATATAAATAACTTAGGAACAAACATGAATACAATCTTACTGGATAAGTCATGTCCTTATTATGAAGTATCCTCGATTGTGAACCTATTTATGGTACTTTGTGCTAGAAATATTGTCACTCATATTCTTAACAACTTAAGAATAATATTTCTAACAAAATATCAATGGACCTTTTCTATTGCACATAAATATATTATTTAAACGGAAAAGTGGAAATGCCTTTTATTAATAAAAATATGTACAAGATACATACTAAATGATATGCTCTAGGGCATACTACTAACAATCTCCCACTAGCACTAGAGCCATTTATTACAATATCTTAGACCTATCTTCTCAAGATGTCGGTCTAACTGAGTCTGTAACATAGGCTTAGTGAATGGATCAGCTGGATTTTCAGCTGATGCTATTTTCTGTATGGCTACATCGCCTCGCCCAACTATTTCTCTGATAATGTGGTAGCGCCTTTCTATTTGTTTGGATTTCTGGTGAGACCTTGGTTCCTTAGCTTGTATGACTGCTCCATTATTGTCACAGTGTAGTGGAACCGCTGACTTAATGGAAGGAACTACTGTAAGTTCTGTCATGAACTTCTTTATCCAAACAGCTTCCTTTGCAGCATCTGATGCAGCAATATACTCAGCCTCTGTAGTGGAATCTGCAGTCGTGCTCTGTTTGGAACTCTTCCAACTGACTGCACCCCCATTACAAATGAACACATATCCAGAGGTAGACTTTCTATCATCGATATCTGATTGGAATTCAGAATCAGTATAACCATCCAATTGCAAGTCTCCACCTCCATAAATCAAGAATAAATCCTTAGTTCTTCTCAAGTACTTAAGGATATTCTTGACAGCTATCCAGTGTTCCAAACCTGGATTGGATTGATACCTGCTAGTCAAACTAACAGCATATGCGATATCCGGCCTAGTACACAACATTGCATACATTAAACTTCCAATAGCCGAAGCATATGGAATCCTGGCCATCTTATCTCTTTCTTCAGGTGTCTTTGGAGACATCTCTTTAGAAAGGTGGATACCATGTCTCACTGGTAACAATCCTCTCTTGGAATCAAGCATGTTAAACCTCTTTAACACCTTTTCCAAGTATAGATTTTGAGATAAACCAATTATTCTTTTCGCTCTATCTCTATAGATGCGAATCCCAAGAATATAGGTTGCCTCCCCCAAGTCTTTCATGGAGAATGTATTTGACAACCATACCTTTATAATCGTCAACATACCAGTGTCATTACCCATCAACAGTATGTCATCCACATATAAGACAAGGAAAGTGATAGCACTGTCACTAACCTTCTTATATACACATGGCTCATCCTCATTTTTGATAAAACCAAAGGATTTAATGGCTTCATCAAAACGGATGTTCCAACTCCTCGAAGCTTGTTTCAACCCATAAATGGATCACTTTAGCTTGCATACCTTGGAACCATCTTGGGATTCAAAACCCCTAGGTTGTTCCATGAAAATGTTTTCTTCAATGTATCCATTGAGAAAAGCTGTTTTGACATCCATATGCCAAATCTCATAATCATAGTATGCAGCTATTGCTAATAAAATCCTAATTGATTTAAGCATGGCAACAGGCGAGAAAGTCTCCTCATAGTCGATTCCTTGCCTTTGGCGAAACCCTTTCGCTACTAGCCTTGCCTTATAGGTCTCTACCTTTCCATCAGAACCAATTTTCTTCTTGAAAACCCATTTGTTCCCTATAGGTACAATACCTTCAGGTGGGTCAACAAGATCCCAAACTTGATTCTTATACATGGAATCAATTTCGGATTTCATAGCATCAATCCATTTTGAAGAGTCTATATCTGATATAGCTTCTTCATAGGTAAGTGGACCATCTCCATGATCTACTTCTTCATGAGTAGACAACTCTTGTTCTTCTTCATGAAGAAAACCATATCTCACTGGTGGATGAGATACCCTAGTTGTTCTACGAGGAACAGCTGTACATGTTTCATCAACGGGTATAGGTTGACTAGATGGATCTATATCCATCTGATCTGTTGGTTGGTCAGAATTCTCCAATTCTAACTCTATTTGCCTTCCTTTGCCTCATTCTTGAACAAACTGTTGTTCAAGAAATGTGGCATCTCTACTTATCACAACCTTTTGTGAAGTAGGCAAATAAAAATAATATCCAAAACTATCTTTTGGATTTCCAACAAATCGACCTTTTTCTGATCTGGTCTCCAATTTATCAGTGTTTAACTTTTTGATATAAGCTGGACAACCCCAAATCTTGACATGCTTAAGACTTGATTTTCTTCCATGCCATATCTCATAAGGTGTGGAAGAAACTGATTTTGATGGAATCCTATTCAGAATATACAAAGCTGATTCTAATGCAAATCCCCAAAAGAAGATTGGCATATTAGTATAGCTCATCATACTACGTACCATATCCAATAGGGTACGATTTCTCCTTTCAGATACACCATTCAGCTGTGGCGTTCCTGGAGGGTCAGCTGAGAAACAATGCCATGCTCTCTCAAGTATTCATCAAATTCAGTACTCAAATATTCACCTCCACGATCTGATCGAAGAGCTTTAATACTCTTTCCTGTTTGATTTTCTACTTCAGATTTAAATTCCTTAAACTTTTCAAAGGATTTATGTTTGTATTTCATCAAATACAAATACCCAAACTTTGATTTATCATCAGTAAAAGTAATAAAATAATGAAAACCCCCTCTAGCCATTTCTTTAAATGGACCACATACATCACTATGTATTAGCTCCAAAATATTTTCAGCTCTTAGCCCTTATCCAATAAAGGGTGATCTAGTCATTTTGCCTTGAAGGCAAGATTCACAAGTTGGAGTAGGCTCAGAGCCCAATGAGGATAGAATCCCCATTTTCTCCAGTTTTGCAATCCTATCTTCTGCAACATGACATAACCTTAAGTGCCAAATATATTTTGAACTTGAGTTAGTTTTCACCATGGCATTACATTCTTTTAGATCACTTGCATTCAATTTGTGTTTGTCATTATTATCCAAATAATAAAGACCATCATTCATATAACTCGAACCAACATATTTATTTCCAAAATAAATATTGTAAACATCATCTGTGAACTGAAATTCATAGCCATTTCTAGTCAAACTAGATATAGAAATGATGTTCTTAAAAGCATCAGGTACATATAAAATATTATCCAAACACAAAACATGTCCAAACATGTAAAAAGATTTAGATCCTATGGCTAAAGCTTCAACAGTTGAACCATTGCCAATCCGGACTCTAATATCTTGAGAATGCAAGCTGCTACTGTTTGCTAGTTCCTGCATATCATTAGAAATGTGAGAACTCGCACCAGTATCTAAAACCCAAGCTGTAGATGAACTATGAGTATCATCAGAATCTAAATAACAAGATATGGACATACCTTCCGAAGATGTATCCTTCTTGTCCTTCAAGGAAGCAAGATACTCTAGGCAGTTCCTTTTCCAGTGCCCATCCTTTTGGCAGTGGAAACACTTTCCTTTCCCTCCATCAGCTTTAGTCTTCCTTTTCTGTTTAGCTATTTTCTTGGAAGGACCAGGAATCTGAGGTTTCTTTTTCTTATTGCCCTTCTTCTTGTTGGACTTTCCAGCAGAAGAAGATGCAACCAGAGCTACCTCTTTTCCTTTATTGCCTGGCATATTCTTTTGGGCAATAACCAGCATGTTGAGTAAACCAGCTAAGGTGCATTCCTGTTTAGTCATATGGAAATTTGTCACAAAATTCCCAAAAGACTCAGGAAGGGACTGAAGGATCAAATCCGTCTGTAGTTGGAAATCCATGTTGAAGTTAAGATGTTCCAACTGCTCAATCAGTCGAATCATCTTGTGGACATGATCCCCAACATTCTGTCCCTCAGACATCTTCATACGGAATAGCTGTCTAGATATCTCATACCTAGCATTCCTACTGTGCTCACCATACAACTCTTGTAGGTGAAGGAGGATCTCACTCGCACTCTGCATGTTCTCATGTTGCTTCTGTAACTCATTACTCATGGAAGCAAGCATCTAACACTTAGCTCTCATATCATGCTCCTTCCACTTGTCCAAAGTTTCATGTTTCTCTTGTGTGGCCTCTGGAGGTAAGGGACCAGGAACAATTAAATCTAGAACATATCCTATATGTTCAAGGTTCAGGACAAGTTTCAAATTTCTTAGCCAATCAGACAGATTAGGTCCTGTCAACCTATTGTGATCAAGTATGCTCGCAAGGATATTGGATGGTGGTGGTTGTTTTGTGCTCATTTTTATCAGAAAATTAACTGTAGAAAATAACCAGATTAATTAGTAAATGTATCATGTAATTAACCAAAATGATTATGGTCTTTTAATCAAATTGGTCCTCCCACTAACTTAGCGAATCCTACACTTCCAAAGTAGAAAACGGAAATCCTAGTCGGATAGATTTCTAGTGGGTGATTGAATTCTTATAATTCTATTGATCATCCTCAGGTACATCCATTATTGGAATTACAATAAACTATAAGTGAGCAACTACTTGCCCATCACATCTCATGTGAGGTTCAATCCTTTATCTAGCCTCTAATGCTCAAAATCTCAGGTACATCCATTATTGACTTATCTTGCATTAGTTAAGTTGATCCCATTGAGCCAGTAATTATGCAAATAATTTTAATGTCCTCAGGTACATCCAATATTGGCCACTAAACCATTTACTTATTTACAACATCTCATGCTTAACAATTTTTCTAAAGAAAATCTCTTAAATTAATTGTATCTTATGCAACTATTTAAAATTTCTTAAAATAATTGCCCCAATGGAGGGCCTATGTTATAATTACTTTAATTATAGCATTTCTAACTTAATCATTTGTTTGGAAGATTTTATGGTCATTCTAATTACTATTAAGGTCTCACTTTGCACATTATCCAATTAGCATGCATATATCATATAATAGCATACATTCCCATACATCTCATGCATTCATGGATAAGCAATAAATATGGTATGATCATGGACTTTCTAAGGGATTCATTTCTGAGCCACCAAGAATTGAATCAGGGCATTCCTAGGTGCATTTCATTCATTCATTCATTTTACAAGAGTTGCTGAAGGAGTATATAGTCAACACTTGATTTTGAATTCCTCCCACTGGTCCCACCAATGCTCTTAACCTCCTTAAACTTCTTGCAATCCAATATTACATAGTAATCCTTGGCATACCAAGGCGAATTTACAAAAACTTAAATAAATGAAATTACAACCCAAAAATTATTACAAACTTAATAATACATGCCCAAAATAAATTAAAATAAATAAATTAATTTACAATCCCAAAGAAACATAAAAGAAATAAATCCAATCACATTGGTCTTTTATAGTCCATGATCATCCATCATACATATCACTATTTAACAATTAAATAAAACATACATACTTAAATTAAATTGAATATCTCATATTCAACTTAAAAATCCAGATTTGAATATGATTCAAATAAATTTAAAAATTCAGATTTGAATCTCATTTTAACAAATTTAAAAATTCAGATTTGAATCACATTCAAACAACTTTAAAAATTCAGATTTGAATCACATTCAAACATTTTTTAAAAAATCAGATTTGAATCACATTCAAACATTTTTTAAAAAAATCAGATCTGAATTTTATTCAATCAATTTTAAAAAATCAGATTTAAATATGATTCAGACAACTTTAAAAATTCAGATTTGAATCACATTCAAACAATTTTTAAAATTCAGATTTGAATCACATTCAAACAATTTTTAAAATTATGATTTGATTAAAAATCCTAATTAAACATTTTAATTAGTCATATGATGAACCTGTCATCATGCAACAATTGCAGAATTTAATAACAACCATGTGCACCATGATCTTCCCAAGCCATGCGCACCATGTTGGAGTTCATCAAGCATGCTGCCACACCTCTTGATCCAACCAGCAATGGATCAATCATCTCATGATCAAATCACACAATTAAATCATATAATCAACAATCTAAATGGCAAATATAGTGGCTCTGATACCAATTGAAGGAACGGAAGCGTGAAAAACACAAGTTTATACCATTGAATTCAAAAATTTTCACCTAGGGTCACATACATCATGTAAGATTTATTTTTATCTATTTGATTTCAATGATAAACAACATATTAAAACTCTTTTAATATGTTTTTGGATTTGTATTTTCCATTTAAGATTTTAAAATTAATCAGATTAATTTTAGAACCCTAGATTAAATCAAGAACGATTACACTAACCTCTTGATGCACTGCAGCGTGTCTGTGCCTTTGAGATTCGTCTTCAGGACACCAGATGTTGTCCCTCTAGCTTGTCCACACCAAGAACACCTATGGCAGCCCTTGAACAGCTTCTAAAGCTTTTTCTATTAATTAGAAATTTAAGTTCTGCCTTTTAAGAGATTAGAGATGTAAACAGGACACTAGAAACAATTTCTAGTGTTCTTAATTCAAGAGATTGTGGCTAATCTCTTTGAATTGATGAGAGATGAAGAAGAATAGATGAAAAGCCTCAAAGTGGCGTGACAAAGGAGAGGAGTGGCTGCTGGTTATTTTTCTTTTTATAACAACACTTAAATAGCTAGGTTAACACATTAAACCCTTGCCACATGTCACCCTTTGATTAGCTCTAGGTTTAAGTGAACCAATCACATTGTGCCAAGTGTCAAACCTATATTTAATCTTGATTTTAATAATCTTATATGATTAAAAAACATTTGGCAAGCTTATGTGTAATCCCATGTGTCACCATCTCATGGTGCCACGTGTCACACTGTGAAATGACTAAAATGCCCCTGTGTCTTAATTTTGAGTTCTTAACCCAAAATAATTATTTTTCTTCTTCTAATCAATTTATATCAAATATAAATTAATTAATTAATCTCTATTAAGTAATTTCTCATTAACTAAATTCATATTTAAACACTTTAAATATAAATTTAACTTATACTATACATCCAATAATCTAGATTTGGTTTCAAGTCATGCTAGGGACTTTGCAATTTAATTACAAACCTAACCTATTTAATTAATCAATTAAACTCTTTAATTAATTAATTAAATCATATTTAAATAGGTGATAACTTGTGTATGTGTGTGACTTACTAGGCTCATCACTAATTGATGAAGAAGCACCAGTGCCTATGCCATTATTTAGAGGACCCATCACCAGAGCCAGAGCTAGAGAGCTGCAAGCATTGGTGTTGGAGCATTGTGAGCGCAAGGGGGATCAAAATTGCCATGTTGGACTTTCTTGCATAT
The DNA here is from genome assembly GCF_030052815.1 of Hevea brasiliensis. NCBI lineage: Eukaryota > Viridiplantae > Streptophyta > Magnoliopsida > Malpighiales > Euphorbiaceae > Hevea > Hevea brasiliensis. The sequence goes on along the minus strand of NC_079502.1, from coordinate 75,438,134 downwards.
TGTTGGAATCTAAATGGATCATTCTCACACAAGTTGGCATGGGAGACTTGACAAGTGGCGCCACATCAGCGTGACTTCGCCACATCAGCATGACTTGGCACAAGACCATTGGCCAAGTGGATTGGAGGAGCTTCTTATGCTTATTGGGATTTGCCATGTGCTGATACCTTTTGTTGGTCCCCACTACATTAAAAAAAGGCTGCTACCACCTAAAGTGTTGCTGCCAACTTATGGTCCCCACTACATAAAGGGCTGCCATAAAGCAAGTGGTCCCAAATGGTCCCCTATGGAAACGCCCCATCCGATTGAGGAGCCTTTGATTTTTGTCTTTTAGCCATGTTGGCACACTTTTAGGGTTTTGCACACTTTAGGGTTTTAGAGATGCTATATATAACCCAAGATATTCGATTGTATGGGCAACCTTCATTTTTCTAGTTTAAGTGTGAGTATTAGGAGAGAATTCCATTCTTTGGAGCTTGAGTTTCTTCTATGTTTCTTTCATGTTTCTTGAAAGAACTTGGATTCTAGCAAAGATGAACCCCTTGCTAGTCTTATTTTGATGATCAATATGCTTTAGCTTGTTACTATTTGTGTATTGACACTTGGGTTTTCAATCAAATTACTTGTTTGGATGATTAAAGATCTTGGTTCCAATATTTAGATGTTGTGTTTCTTGGCATCCTAGGAGTGCTCATCATTTTGGTATCGAGCCTTGGCATCTAACAAGGTATTTATCCATTAAAACTACTTTTTCTTTTCTGTGTGGTTAACTATAATTGTCACCATTGTAGGACCTTTAGATATCTATTAGTTTCTTCATCTAGTACCTTGTTCTTTGTAGCCAAATCAAATTTGCATTTTTGGTACTGATTTTTCTTCTTTTTTTTTTTTTTTGTTTGAACTCTTGTTTGAAACTTGGTAGTCTTAATTTTAGTGTAGGATTTTGCTTAATCTTAGATTAAATCTCTTGTTCATCTTGTTTTCTTTGAGTTTGTCTCAGAGGATTAGAGTTAATCAAGTGAAACCTATCTTTGACACTAGCTATTTGCCTCTTGAGTTATATGATATTAAGTCCGAGTATGTTAAATTGGGTAATTAATGCTTGGGATGTGCCTGTGTGCTAGTGGGTAGAGCTTGATTTGGATTGCCAAAATACTTGAGTGGTATCGATTTGATTCTGCAATTTTTATCCTTTGCATGATAAAAAAAAAAAAAAAAAGAAAAAAAAAAGAAGAGGAGATTGGATTGACAAGTCGACATAAGTGATGAAATTGTGAATTGTGGAGTTAAACATTGAATTTGAGCACGATAATCTACCAACAACTTTGGGTATTACTAGACACATCACATGCCATATTTGATGTGAAAATTCCACTGCTTGCCTATCGAACCAAAATTTGCAAACCTAATCAAATTGAGTTAACACACCAAACCAACCTAAAGCTCCAAATTTTGCAGTGATTATACTCCATCTCGGTAGCTTTTGTGTCAATTTTCGTGGTTTTGTGACATTGTTTGCCTGAACCAAAATTTGCAAACCCGATCAAATTGAGTTAACACACCAAACCAACCTAAAGCTCGAAATTTTGCAGGCTGGTTATACTCCATCTCGTACCTTTTGTGTCAATTTTCGTGGTTTTGTGACATTGTTTGCCTACCGAACCAAAATTTTGCAGACCTAGTCAAATTTCGTTCACCTAGTAAACTCATCCAAACTCCTGAAATTTTACCAGAGTTAGTCAAGATTGGGATGCCTATGTCTACCAAATTTCAGATCAAAATATATTCGTTTGTGTGGTGAACCAAAATTGTTGCATATTTTTGGTTAATTGTGTGAACCTTTGGTATTTGTGCAAAGTTGGCTATGAAATTGGAAGTTTGAGCTTGATATCATTCTATTGGGTTGTCTCTCATACGCTTTTCAAAAATCATACCATTTAGTTCACATTTGCTTCTACTTTTGGTGTCTTCCATTTCTTTGGCTCTAGTGTCACACTTTCAAGTTATTGCTATTTCGCTTTCTTCTTGTTGATTTTTTTTTATAAAATTAGCAAGTATTTGTGCTTGTTTAGAATTTTAGTTCCCAAAGGAACAAGGGAAGCAAACTGTTGAGTTGTAAAAGGCAAGAGTGTGTGAGTGCCAATAGAGGGTAAGAGCACAAATTTGTGCGAAAACACTTGAGAGGGTGAGCCATTTCTACTAACTTTGTTTTCTTGCAGCCAAATCATGTCTCAATTCCAAGAGACAAGTGGTAGTAGTGGAGGTAATGATGGAAAAGGGAGTTTCGATGATCGAATTTTTAAAGAATCCGTAGCACAAAGCTTTGAAAGGATGAATTTGCAAATGAATGACTTTAGAGATGAATTGGATGTATTGAGGGGAATGAGAAATGAGATGACCAGGTTTATGGAAGAGATGAGAAGGGACAGAGAAGATAGAAATAGGAGGAATGATGGGGGAGCAAATGGGAACCGAATAGAAATGAAGGTAGATTTAACATAGGAATGAAGGGTATGAAGAAGTTGAATGGAATGATTATGATTATTATGAAGCTTATGAATATGGCAACTACCATTATGGTGGAAGAGGGTATAGACCACCTAGGGGTAGAGGGCCTAGGGGAAGAAGGGGTGGCAGAAATTTTAGGCTCGGTGATCATTGGGATAGAGATGGAAATGAGGAGAGAGTTGATGGGAATTTAGCTAGTATAAAAATGCAAATTCCACCTTTTCATGGGAAGGATAATCCAGATGTTTATTTGGAGTGGGAGAGACAGGTGGAGTTGATTTTTGAGTGCCACCATTATTCTCAAGAGAAGAAAGTGAAGTTAGCATTGTACAGAGAATTCAAAGAGTATGCAATTGTATGGTGGGATCGGTTGTTGGGTAGGAGGAGGAGAAATGGGCAACGAACCGTGGAGACATGGGACGAAATGAAGGGAATCTTAAGAAACAGGTTTGTGCCACCTTACTACCACAGAGCTGCTTCAAAGGTTACAAAACTCACTCAAGGTACTAAAAGTGTCGAAGAATACTACAAGGCCATGGAGATAGCGTTGATTAGAGCCGATGTTGAGGAGGATCGAAGCTACAATGGTTCGCTTTTGAATGGGTTAAATCCTGAAATTGCTAATATTGTGGAGCTGCAACCTTGTGTGGAGGTGGAGGATATGCTACAAATGGCACTTAAAGTGGAGAAGCAACTAAAAAGGAAGAATGTGGCTAGATATGCACCAGCCAACCATTCAGCTCCTAGGAGTAATTGGAAGTCGAATTGGTCTGCTCCTTCAAGGGTGGAGAAAGAAGTTCCCAAATTCAAGAAAGAAGAATGGAAAGGAAAGGAGAAAGTAGAGGAGAAGAACAAGGGAGTTCCTACTAGGACTAGAGAATTGAAGTGTTTTAAGTGTTTGGGAAATGGACATTATGCGTCACAATGTCCAAATAAAAGAGTGATGGTTGTTAGGGAAAATGGAGAGTTAGAAAGTGAAGAGGAAAGGGAGGAAGAATCTGATAATGTTGATGAGCATGAGGATGATTGCTATGATGAGGGAGATCAGCCACCTATGGATGGCAATATCCTTGTCACCATGCGCACACTAAGTGCACAAGTGAGTATGGAGTGTGGTGATGAAATGCAAAGGGAGAACATCTTCCATACTAGGTGCTTGGTGAATGACAAGTTGTGTAGTGTGATTGTAGATGGTGGGAGCTGTTGTAATGTGGCTAGTTCACTCTTGGTGGACAAGTTGGGTTTGCCTACTACTACACATCCAAAACCATATGGCTTGCAATGGTTGAATGATTGTGGGAAGTTGAGGGTTACAAAACAGGTGGTTGTGCCATTCACCATTGGCAAGTATAATGATGAGGTACTTTGTGATGTTGTACCTATGGTTGCTACGCATCTTTTGTTGGGCCGTCCATGGCGATGATAGAAGTGTTGTGCATGATGGTAGGAAGAACAGTACACGGTCACTAAGGAAGGTCGAACATACTCATTGCTTCCTATGACACTGTGTCAAGTGCATGAAGATCAAATGAGGATTCTTAGATCCATTGAAGAAAAGAAAGAAACTTGGAGAGAAAAACTTAGAGAGGCCGAGATGGATGAGAGTTAAAAGAAAGAGAAGAGAGAAGAAAAAGAGAGAAACAGAGAAACAAAAGAAAAGAAAATGAGAACAAATGAGAAAAAGGAAAGCTCGGGCAAAAGGAGAGTGGAGAGAAAAGAATGAGTTTGTATGTGAAGGAAAGAGAAGTTAGAGAGGCTTTACATTCAGAAGACCTCTTTGTGTACTTATGTACAAGGAGGTTAATTTATGTGTTTGACCTTGATTCACATTTACCTAGTGATGCTTTGTCTCTTATACAGAATATGAAGATGTCTTCCGAATGAGTTGCCACCAGGATTGCCACCTATCGAGGGATTGAGCACGGATCGATTTGGTACTGGAGCACAAATACCGAATAGACCAAAGATATAGAACAAATCCTAAAGAAACAAAGGAGTTACAAAGGCAAGTGGAGGAGCTTATGGAGAAGGGCTATGTTAGGGAGAGCATGAGCCCATGTGTCAGACTGTGTTGCTAGTGCCTAAGAAGGATGGGAGTTATCGCATGTGTGTGGATTGCAGAGCCATCAATAAAATCATCAGAAAGTATAGACACCCAATCCCTCGCCTTGATGATATGCTTGATGAGTTGCATGGTGCAAGTATGTTTTCTAAGATAGATTTGAAAAGTGGTTACCACCAAATAAGAATGAAAATTGGTGATGAGTGGAAACCGCTTTCAAAACTAAATATGGGTTGTATGAATGGATGGTGATGCCATTTGGGCTCACAAATGCTCCTAGCACTTTTATGCGTTTGATGAATCATGTGTTGAGGAATTTCATTGGAAAATTTGTTGTTGTGTATTTTGATGACATTTTGATTAACATAGATGAGCATTTGCATCACTTGAGACTTGTTTTTGATGTGTTGAGAAATGAGAAATTGTATGCGAATGCGAAAAAGTGTACATTTTGCTTGGATAAGGTTGTTTTTCTTGGTTTTGTTGTAAGTAGTAAAGGTGTACAGGTTGATGAAGAGAAAATCAAAGCCATTAGAGATTGGCCAATTCCTAAGAATGTGTCCGAGGTTAGGAGTTTCCATGGATTGGCTAGTTTCTATAGGCGATTTGTGCCTAATTTTAGTACAATTGCTCCTTTGAATGAATTGGTGAAAAGAATGTTGCATTTGAGTGGAAAAAGAAACATGAACATGCATTTTCCGAACTTAAAGATAGATTGTGTTCTGCACTTGTTGAGTTTGCCGATTTTGATAAGACTTTTGAGATTGAATGTGACGCAAGTGGTGTAGGAATTGGTGCGGTTCTCATGCAAGAGAAACGACCAATAGCATATTTTAGTGAGAAATTGCATGGAGGAATTACTCTACTTATGATAAGGAGATGTATGCATTAGTTAGGGCCTTGGAAACTTGGCAACATTATTTGTGGCCTAAAGAGTTTGTCATACATTCGGATCATGAATCATTGAAGCATATTAAGAGTCAAAATAAGTTGAGTAGAAGGCATGCTAAGTGGATTGAATTTTTGGAGTCATTTCCATATGTGATTAAATACAAGCAAGGAAAAGAGAATGTTGTAGTGATGCACTTTCTAGGAGACATGCACTTTTGTCTACACTTGATGCTAAATTGCTTGGTTTTGAGTTCATGAAAGAATTGTATGTTGATGATGCAGATTTTTGTAATGTATATGCTTGTGAGAAAAGTGCATTTCAGAAATTTTATAGGCATGATGGATACTTGTTTAAGGAGAATAAATTGTGTGTGCCTAAATGCTCTATGCGAGACTTGCTTGTTTTGGAGTCACATAGTGGTGGTTTGATGGGACATTTTGGTGTTGCTAAGACTTTAAACATATTGCAAGAACACTTCTTTTGGCCACATATGAGGAAAGATGTTGATCGAATGTGTTCTAGGTGTGTTGAATGTAAGAAAGCAAAGTCTAGAGTAATGCCAAATGGTCTTTACACACCCTTGCCTGGTCCTAAGGAACCTTGGACTGATATTTCTATGGATTTTATTTTGGGTTTGCCTAGGTCTAGGAGAGGTCATGATTCTATATTTGTGGTTGTTGATAGATTTTCTAAGATGGCACACTTCATACCGTGTCACAAAGCAGATGATGCCACATACATAGCCAATTTGTTCTTTAAGGAGATAGTCGGGTTACATGGTATACCTAGGACTATAGTAAGTGATAGAGATGTTAAGTTCCTAAGTCACTTTTGGAGGGTGTTGTGGGGTAAGTTAGGTACTAAATCGTTGTTCTCAACTACTTGTCATCCGATGGACAAAAGTAGTGAATAGAAGCTTAACTACTTTATTGCGTGTGATGGTTAAACAAAATTTGAAATCTTGGGAAGATTGCATTCCTTTGTTGAGTTTGCTTATGAGTAGTGCATTCTTCACGGATTTTCACCATTTCAGATTGTGTATGGTTTTAATCCATTGACACCATTAGACTTGTTGCCTTTACTGTTGATCATATTAATAGTCTTGATGGTAAAAGAAAGCAGATTTGGTTAGGAAATTGCATGAGCAAGCTAGGTTACAAATTGAAAAGAAAATGCACAATATGCTACTCATGCTAATAAAGGCCGAAAGCCTCTTGTGTTTGAACCAGTGACTTTGTTTGGGTGCATTTAAGGAAAGAGCGGTTTCTAAACCTAAGAAAGTCGAAATTACACCAAGGTGTGATGGTCCATTCAAAGTGCTAGAAAGGATCAACAACAATGCATACAAGATTGATTTACGTGAGTATGGTGTTAGCAATTCTTTTTTCCCCTTGCATTGATTTGTTTGGATGATTAAAGAGCACTCCTAGGATGCCAAGAAACACAACATCTAAATATTGGAACCAAGATCTTTAATCATCCAAACAAGGAAATTTGATTGAAAACCCAAGTGTCAATACACAAATAGTAACAAGCTAAAGCATATTGATCATCAAAATAAGACTAGCAAGGGGTTCATCTCGCTAGAATCCAAGTTCTTTCAAGAAACATGGAAGAAACATAGAAGAAACTCAAGCTCAATGGAATTCTCTCCCTAATACTCACACTTAAACTAGAAAATGAATACAATCTGAATATCTTGGGTTATATATAGCATATCTAAAACCCTAAAAGTGTGCCAAAACCCTAACCGTGTGCCAACATGGCTAAAAAGACAAAAATCAAAGGCTCTCAATGGGGACCATTTGGGACCACTTGCTTTATGGTTTATGTAGTGGGGACCATAAGTAACACTTAATGTAGTGGTATCGACATGGCAAATCCCAATAAGCATAAGAAGCTCCTCCAATCCACTTGGCCAATGGTCTTGTGCCAAGTCATGCTGATGTGGCGAAGTCACGCTGATGTGGCGCCACTTGTCAAGTCTCCCATGCCAACTTGTGTGAGAATGATCCATTTAGATTCCAACAATATGCAAGAAAGTCCAACATGGCAATTTTGATCCCTGCTCCAACACCAATGCTTGCGCTGGTGATGGGTCCTCTAAATAATGGCATAGGCACTGGTGCTTCTTCATCACTAATTGGCAATGAGACATGATATCAACTCTTAATATCATCAGAACTCTTTCTTACTATAAATGATTTCTCTAAATCATTTTATGCACCTCATAGACCATGATTAACACCTAGCATAGCATGCCATGGCCACCCAATTAGTAATAAGGTTTACCTTAAATGAACCTATAATCATATGTTACCATGCACTAGAATCTCTCTGTTACAAAATCCCAACTCAAGCTGGAGTCATGGTTTATGTCAAACTCCATTTGCTATGAATATTATGTTCTCTTTTAATTCCAGTTCTTGATTAAAAAGATTTTCTCATCAGAAACTCTTTTCTGAATAAATCTATCTGTCCTGGCTAGGAACTTGAAACATTAAGAACAATTAAATGAACATAGGATTTTATCTCTATTTACTTAGAGGAACAGATTTCATCTTGATCAACACCTACCTCCATATATAACTAGTAGGAGCCAACACATGCCCATATACCCATACACAGTACAAGTATGAAAGCAGTATCAAACTCAAACTACCTATATATAAGATAACTGTGCTATCTTAGGTCTAAAGATTATATGCACTGATATGATTTATGACATAACATTGACAAGAGTAAACTCCATGTGCTTGTCATAAGTGTCACTGGTTCGGCCTATTTATCATTTATAAGTGCCTATCATGTTTGTTATATGGCATGAGACTCACCATTCCATCTTATTTATATCTCATATAAATAACTTGGGAACAAACATGAATACAATCTTATTGGATAAGTCATGTCCTTATTGTGAAGTATCCTCGATTGTGAACCTATTTATGATACTTTGTGCTAGAAATATTGTCACTCATATTCTTAACAACTTAGGAATAATATTTTTAACAAAATATCAATAGAGCTTTTCTATTACACATAAATATATAATGTAAATGGAAAAGTAGAAATGCCTTTTATTAATAAAAATATGTACAAGATACATACTAAATGATATGCTCTAGGGCATACTACTAACATTGTGATGGCTCACCAGGGTCTTCTTGTGCTTCTTCCCACCTGGGATGACGTTCCCTTCGACATCAATTAGGAAGCAGGTGTTCGCAACCTTCTTACATATCCCCATGGATATGCAGATGGTTTGATCAATTCTGGCGATGCCAGGGATGGAGCGCAGCCTGTGATGCCCCGGGACAAGTCCAAAGTGGAGTGCTATAGTGATGATGAGCCCGTCGAGCACAATGTGGCCTGTCAGCTAGTAACATATGCAACAAAGGTGGTTGCATAGGAAGAAAACCGTCTACATCACTACCCGATGACCATACACTAAAGGAAGAAGAGCTCATTGGCATTTACCATGCCTAAGTTATCACCGCGGCCCATGATGGTGTGGGCAGCTAGCTGGTACATGTACCTTAAAACATGGCTGGTGATGCTGGAGGATTTAAACTTGCTGGAGTTATAAACATCGGTGTTTGGTGTTATGGAATGCCAGAAATCCACGCTGTTATAGATAATCCTATTTTGCTGGATCTCGTAGAATCTGGCACTGTCAAAGCCAAAGATTATGTTAAACTCATCCATGTTTAGCACCAGGTCAACACTAAGTAGTCAAAATTTGATTCTCCCCCTATCTTCTCGATATGTGGGCTATAAGGTGGCCTTGAAATTGACAAGAAACTCTAAAGTAGTGTCCTGGTAGGTGGGAAATTAGAGTTGGGCAAATCTAGTCCACCCAATGTTGTCGATTAGCCCATCAATTTCCTTGCATAGGCTAAGTTGCTCTAATAACCCGAAATCCATATACTTCGTGGAGATAATCCTCCTATTGTTAAGTCGTGCACATAAGTCTCGGTAAGTGGAATAGCAGAATGTCCAAGTGATGGAGAACTCGGGTTGTGCTGGCTGTGGAGTTTGCGATTGAGGTGTGGATTGTGGTTGGGGTGCGGGTTATGGTTGGGGTTGAGGTGATGGAGGTGGGGCTGGCCTTGTTCTTAGGCACTGGGTTGATGGCTGAGGAGCTGAGGGTGAGGAGTCTCCTCCTTGCCTTGAGGAAGAGCCCATTCTTCTTGCTGGTCTCTTAGTAGGTGCCATTGGTGATTTTGAGAGGCGAAAAGGCTAGGGTTTTGTGAGGGAAGAGGAGATTTGAGAGGTTTTTAAGGAGAAGGAGGCTTGGAAAGGAAGAGTCTTTGACTGGGAGGGAGTTTAAAGGTGTTAGGAGAATTTAAAGGGTCATTGTGACCTTTCATTTCATGCGTTTCGTGCCCCAGGTATCGCATCTGCGATATGTTACACAGGTCGTGTATCACTACAGGGGTCCCGATCTTCTGACCCGTGTAACCTTCTACCTAAAATTTCCCTTTTTTGCCTAATTACATGGCCCGTGTAAATTCGTTTAGGGACCCGTGTAACTTCCTACCCAAAACTTGCTTTGTTAGCTAAGTTACATGGTCCGTGTAAATGTGATTTGGGACCCGTGTAACTTTATGTCTCCCTCAAACTTAAAATTTCTCTCTCCATTGTTAAAGCACGCCGCTTGTAACATTACACAGGGTCAACCTGTGTAAGTTGCTGGAGCTTGTGCAGGTGTGGTTCTGGGGTTCCATAAGGTTACACGGGGTGTGTAGAATTATATACACGGCCCATGTAAAGTTCTGGCTTTCCAATTCTCTCTGTATGAAAATTCTATGCTAAAGTTTCCCTACCACTATGAATGAAATGAATGTAAAAAGTAGCAACATGGTTAATTCCCTAGTTTTGTGCAGTATCCTCTTGTGTGGTTTTTGACTTGACATCTCCTCTCCTCCCTTGCCTTCGATTCCTTACTTTTGCAAAATTGTGAATTGGGGTACCTACGAAACAAAACATGAACAAACATAAAACAAGAATAAAATAAGAATGAAAATAAAGGAAGTTTAGAAATTTTGGGTTGCCTCCCAAAGAGTGCTTGTTTATAGTCTTTAGCTTGACTTTTCTTTCATTGTTCACGGTCTATCTGGAGGGTTGTTAAAGGTGTAGTTCGCTCCTTTCTTTATGGGTTCTCCTTAAAAATATGGCTTCAGCCTTTGCCCGTTCACTTTGAATGCTCCTGAGGTTTCACTCCAAATCTCTAAAGCTCCATGCGAGAAGACTTGCATAACCTTAAAGGGCCTAGACCATCTTGACTTCAGCTTCCCTGGAAAAAGTTTTAACTGTGAGTTAAAGAGCAGGACAAGGTCTCATTTTATTTCTTTTCTTACTATGCGTCTATCATACCATCTTTTGGTCTTGTCCTTGAAGATCATGGCATTCTCATACACATCCTGCCTGATTTTGTCCAATTCATTAAGCTGTAGGAGTCTTTTTTCACCAGCAGCTTTGAGGGCAAAGTTTAGGGTCTGAATTGCTCAGTAGGCTTTGTGTTCAAGTTCAACAGGTAGGTGGCATGATTTCCCACAAACCAGCCGAAAGGGTGTTATTCCAATTGGAGTTTTATATGCAGTGCGGTATGCCCACAGTGCATCATCTAACTTCACAGACCAATCCTTCCTTGAGCAGTTTACTGTTTTCTCTAAGATATGTTTTAGCTCCCTATTTAAAATTTCTACTTGACCATTGGTTTGAGGATGATAAGGTGTGGCCACCTTATGAGTCACTCCATACTTTTTCAATAGTGTTTCAAATTATTGGTTGCAGAAGTGACTTCCTCCATCGCTGATTATTGCATGTGGTGTGCCAAATCTTGTGAAGATATTCTTCTTAAGGAATTTTGTGACCACTCTGGCATCATTAGTTGGTATGGCTATTGCTTCTACCCATTTTGTCACATAATCAATACCAACTAGAATATACTTGTTTCCAAAGGAAGATGGGAATGGACCCATGAAGTCTATCCCCCACACATCAAATAGCTCTACTTCAAGTATGCCTTGTAGTGGCATTTCATTCCTTCTTGAGATGTTACCTGTTCTTTGGCATTGATCACATGCTAGCACGAAAGATCTCACATCCTTAAATAGATTAGGTTAATAAAATGCTGCTTGTAAAACCTTGGCTACTGTCTTTGTGGTGCTAAAATGTCCTCCATATGGTGATGAATAGCAATGCTGAAGAATGCTCTCTATATCTTCCTCCGGTATGCATCGTTTTATCAGCCCATCATTACATCTCTTGTACAACAGAGGTTCTTCCCATGTACAGTATCGCACATAATGCAAGAATTTCTTCCTTTGTTGGTAAGACATTTTGGGTGACAAAACCTTGCATATAAGAAAATTCACAAAATCAGCATGCCATGGGGCTTGGGATAAGGCTAATAGGTATTCATCTGGGATTGAGTCATTTATTGGCAGCTCTTCAGCTTCTTCTAAGTCTTCTTGTCTCAGCCTTGAAAGGTGATTAGCTACCACTTTCTCGGTCCCCCTCTTGTCCTTAATTTCAAGGTTAAATTCCTGAAGGAGTAAGATCCATCGAATCAACCTTGGCTTTGCTTCCTTCTTGTTCAAAAGGTACCTGATAGTAGCATGGTCTATATATACAATGACTTTTGATCCAAGAAGATAGGATCTGAATTTTTTGATTGCAAACACTACTACTAGGAATTCCTTTTTTGTGGTAGCATAGTTAATTTGCTCATCATCAAGTGTTCTGTTGGCATAGTAAATGGCATGAAGCTTTTTATCTTTCCTTTATCTGAGTACCATTCCCATAGCATAGTCACTTGCATTGCACATGATTTTAAATGGTAGCTCCCAATCAGGTAGTTGCATAATAGGTGCTGAAATTAAGGCCTCTTTTATCCTGTTGAAAGAAGCAAGGAAATTTTCATTAAAATCAAAGGAAACATCTTGACTTAATAAATTAGTAAGTGGCTTAGCTATTTTGGAGAAGTCTTTAATGAATCTTCTGTAGAAGCCTATATGTCCCAAGCAGCTTCGCACTCCTTTGATTGATGTTGGTGGTAGCATCTTTTCAATGATTTCAATTTTTGCCCTATCAACTTCAATCCCTCTTTTTGATATCAGATGGCCAAGAACTAAACCCTCCCTTACCATGAAGTGACATTTTTTCCAATTCAGAACTAGGTTCGATTATTCACATCTTTGCAACACTTTGAGCAAGTTAGCTAGGCAATCATCAAAAGTAGTTCTATAGATAAAAAAAATCATCCATAAAAACTTCCATGATATTTTCAATATAATCGGAAAAAATGGCCATCATGCATCTTTGAAAAGTAGCTAGGGCATTACAAAGACCAAAAGGCATCCTTCTATATGCAAAGGTTCTATAAGGGCATGTGAATGTAGTCTCTTCCTAGTCTTTTAGGTGAATAAGAATTTGGAAAAATCTTGAATACCCATCTAGATAACAAAAGTAGGAATGTTTTACTAGCCTTTCCAGCATTTGGTCTATGAAAGGGAGAGGAAAATGGTCTTTTTTGGTGGTACTATTCAATTTCCTATAATCTATGCACATGCGCCAACCAGTGACTACCCTAGTAGGGATCAGTTCATTGTTTGTATTTTGAACAATAGTTGTCCCACCTTTCTTATGCACTACATATACTGGACTAACCCATTTACTATCAGAAATTTAGTATATAATACATGCATATAATAGATTTAGGATTTCTTTCTTAACTACTTCTTTCATGTTTGGGTTAAGCCTTCTTTGGTGTTCAATGATGGGTTTGCTGTTTTCCTCGATAAGTATCCTATGCATGCAAATTGAAGGATTAATTCCTTTCAGGTCTTCTATTTTATACCCTATAGCCTTGCTATGGGTCCTAAGTACTTTTAACAATTTTTCCTCTTCTATTTCAAATAAGCTAGCATTGATAATAATAGGATATTTAGAGTTTGAGTCCAAAAATGTGTACCTTAATGAGGACGGGAGAGTTTTAAGTTCTACCTGTTTAGTGTTGTCCTGAGGTTTTCCTTTGGATTGCTCCTCGTTTAGCTCCTCCACCTTGAAAGCTTGAGCTAAGGGTATGGGTGGATTACTTGCTAAAGATTGTGCACAAACTACAATTTCTGTGTTCTCATTATCTATTGTGTGGCTGCGCACAATGCATGTTTTAAGAAGATCTTCAGGATGTGCTTTATAAAATTCTCTTCAACTTGCTTGTCAACTATATATATTAGTAGTATGCCCTAGAGCATATCATTTTGTATGTATCTTGTACATATTTTATTAATAAAAGGCAATTTTAGTTTTCCATTTACATAATATATTTATGTATAATAAAAAAGGTCCATTGATATTTTATTAAAAATTGTATTCTTAAGTTGTTAAGAATATGAGTGATAATATTTCTAGCACAAAGTATCATAAATTGGTTCACAATCGAGGATACTTCATAAAGGACATGACTTATCCATAAAGATTATAATCATGTTTGTTCCCAAGGTATTTATATGAGATATAAATAAGATAGAGTGGTGAGTCTCATGCCACATAACAAACATGATAGGCACTTATACATGATAAGTAGGCCGAACCAGTGATGCATATGATAAGCAAATGGAGTTTACTCTTGTCAATGCATTGTCATATATCATATCAGTGCATATAATCTTTAGACTTAAGATAACACAGTTATCTTGTATATAGGTGGTTTGAGTTTGATATTGCTTTCATACTTATACTGTGTATGGGTATATGAGCATGTGTTGGCTCCTACTAGTTATATATGGAGATAGGTGTTGATCAAGATGGAATCTGTTACCTTAAGTAAATAGGGATAAAATCTTATGTTTATTTAATTGTTCAGACAGATTTAGTTGGAAAAGAGTTTCTGACAAGAAAATCTAATTAATCAACAATAGGAATTAAAAGAGAATATAATGTTTATAGCAAATGGGGTTTGACATTAGTCATGACTCCAGCTCGAATTAGGATTTTTGTAACAAAGAGATTCTAGTGCATGGTAATATATGATTAAAGGTTTATTTAAGGTATTCTTTATTACTCATTGGCTGGCCATGGCATACTATGCTAGGTGTCAACCATGGTCTATGAGATGCCTAAAATAGTTTAGAGAAATCATTTATAGTTAGAAAGAATTCTAATGATATTAAGAGTTAATATCATTTCTCATTGCCAATAAGTAATAAGCCTAGTAAGTCACACATCTACACAACCTAATCACCATTTAAAATGTGATTTAATTGACTAATTAAAGAGTTTAATTAATTAATTAATTAAAGAGATTTGATTTGCAATAAGATTGTAAAGTCCCTAGCATGACTTGAAATCAAATTTAGGTTATTGAATGTATAGTATAAATTAAATTTATATTTAATTTGATTAAATATGAATTTAGTTATGAGAAATTAATTAATGGAGATTAATTAATTAATTTATATTTGATATAAATTGATTTAAAGAGGAGAAATTATATTTTTGGGTTGAGAACTCAAATTAAAAAGTAAGGGCAAATTGGTTTTTTCACATGGTGACATGTGGCACCATGAGATGTTGACACATGGCACCATATGATCTTGCCACTTGTCTTCCTATGATGAAAGACCACATGTTATGATTTTAATGGAGCTTGATACTTGGCTTCATAGGATTAAATCAAATAATAACAAGATGGGATCTTGTGATGACATGTGGCAAGGGAGTTAGGGTTTGACCTAAGCATATAAAGAAAGGTTATAAAGAAAAATTAGCCACTCCTCTCCTTTCTCTAACGTTGGACGGCAACATGAAGTTCTCTTCTCCTCTTCAATTTCTCAATTGATTCAAAGGGAAAAACTTTGATTTCTTCTTGAATTAAATTATTAGAAAGTGTTTCTAACACCCAATACATTCATACAACCTTCACAAAGCATAAACCCCATCTCAAAATTGGTTGACAAGGCTTGAGAAGCCAATCTAGGGGCTGCCATTGCATCTTTAGTGTGTGCTTGTGGTGGACAAACTAGAGGGACAACATTTGGGTCCTAAGAACATCTTAAGAGGCTTCAATTGTACATCAAGAGGTTAGTACCTAAAAATCCCTCTTTTAGTTAGGGTTTAATTGATACCTAAAAATCCCTCTTTTAGTTAGGGTTTAATTGAATTAAATGTTAATTCATAATCTCTAATAGCAAATGAAATTTTAGTGAATGCTAAAATATGTTTTGGTATGCAATTGGGCATTGGAAATTGATTAGGATCATAAGACACTTATTATGGCGCATGTAACCTTAGAAATAATTTTTTTAAATTCAAGATTCTAATGTCCTTTATTCACGGTTCCACTCCTTCAATTGGTATAAGAGCCACTATATTTGCCTTTAAGATTGTTTATGAGGTTTAATTGTGTGATTGGATCAAATTTGGATTGATCAAGAGCTGGTTTGGGTGCTCAAGAGGGGCGGCTTGAATGAGTTACAAGCCCCAAGGGTGTGTTTGAATTTTGGGCTTGGTTTTTGGGCCCATTATGTAATTGTTGTGTATTTTAAGGCCCATAATTAAGCCCATATGTAATTAAATTGTTTAATTAGGAATTTTAATCACACAATTAATTTTTGAAAATTATTTTCAAGGTATTAAATTTGGAAAAAAGGTTTCTAAATTTAAAATTATTTGAATGAGATTCAAATTTAATTTTGGTTGAATATGTGATATTCGATTTAATTTTTAATATGTATATTTTATTTAATTGTTAAATTTTAATATGCATGATAGATGATCATGGACAATAAAAGACTAATGTGATTGGATTTATTTCTTTTATTTTTCTTTGGAATGTAAAATAATTAATTTTATTTTAGTGGCATGTATTATAAATGTTGAAATAATTTAGGTTGTAATTTCATTTTTTTGAGGACTTTAAGGTCCATATTCTTGTAAACTCACCTTGGTATGCCAAGCATTACAATGTAATTGGATTGCAAGAAGATCAAGGAGGTCAAGAGCATTGGTGGGACCAGTGGGAGGAAATTAAGATCAAGAGTTAATTATGTACTCCTTCAGTAACTCTTGTAAAATGAATGAATGAAATACACCTAGGAATGCTCTGATTCAATTCTTGGTGGCTCAGAATTGAATTCCTTAGAAAGTCCATGATCATACCATATTATTTATTTATCCATGTATGCATGAGATGTATGTGAATGCATGCAAGTATATGATATATGGATGCCAATTGGATAATGTGCAAAGTGAGACCATAATAGTAATTAAGTTGACCACAAAATCTTCCAAATAAATGATTAAGTTAGAAATGGTATAATTAAAGTAATTATATCATGGCCCTCCATTGAGGCAATTATTTTAAGAAATTTTTAATACTTGCATGTGATGCATTTATTTAAGAGATTTTCTTAAGAATAATTATTAAGCATAAGATGTTGTAAATATGTAAATAGTTGGTAGCCAATAATGGATGTGCTTGAGGACATTAAAATTATTTGCATATTTACTGGCCCAATGGGATCAACTTTACTGATGCATGATAAATCAATAATGGATGTGCCTGAGATTTTAAGCATTAGGGGCTAAATAAATGATTGAACCTCACATGAGATGTGATGTACAAAGAGTTGCTCACTTATAGTTTATTATAATTCCAATAATAGATGTGCCTGAGGATGATTAATAAGACTATAAGAATTCAATCACCCACTAGAAATCCATCCAACTAGGATTTCCGTTTCCTACTTTGGAAGTGCAGGATTCGCCAAGTTAGTGGGAGGACCAATTTGATTAAAAGACCATGATCATTTTGGTTAATTACTTAATATATTTACTAATTAATCTAGTTATTTTCTGCAGTTAATTTTTCTGATAATAATGAGCACACAACAACCACTACCATCCAATATCCTTGCGAGCATACTTGATCATAATAGGTTGATGGGACCTAATCTTTCTGATTGGCTCAGAAATTTAAAACTTGTCCTAAATCTAGAACGTATTGGATATGTTTTAGACTTAAAGTTTCCTGGTCCCTTAACTCCAAAGGCCACTCAAGAGGAACTAGATACTCTGAACAAGTGGAAGGAGCATGATATGAGAGCCAAATGTTACATGCTAGCTTCTATGACTAATGAGTTACAAAAGCAGCATGAAAATATGCAAAATGCAAGTGAGATCCTCCTTCACTAGCAAGAGTTGTATGGTGAGCACAACAGGGATGCTAGGTATGAGATATCTAGATAACTATTCCGCATGAGGATGTCTGAGGGACAAAATGTAGGAGATCATGCCCATAAAATGATTCGGCTTATTGAATAGCTGGAACATCTTGATTTCACATGGATTTCCAAATGCAGACAGATCTGATCCTTCAGTTCCTGCCTGAGTCATTTGGGAATTTTGTGACAAAATTCCATATGAAAAAGCAAGAGTGTGCTTTGGCTGGGTTGCTTAACATGCTGGTTATTGCCCAAAAGAATATGCCGGGCAATAAAGGAAAAGATGTGGCTTTGATTGCATCTTCTTCTTCTTTTGGAAAGTCCAAAAAGAAGAAGGGCAATAAGAATAAGAAACCTCAAATTCCTAGACCTTCCAAGAAGACAGCCAAACAGAAGGGCAAAACTGAAGCTAACAAAGGCAAGGGAAAGTGTTTCCACTGTCAGAAGGATGGGCACTGGAAAAGAAACTGCCCAGAGTATCTTGCTTCTCTGAAGGATAAGAAGGATAAACCTTCAGAAGGTATGTCTGTGTCTTGTTATTTAGATTCTGATGATACTCATAGTTCATCTACAGCTTGGGTTTTAGATACTGGTACTAGTTCTCACATTACTTTTGATATGGAGGAACTAGTAAGTAGTAGCAGCTTGCAGTCATGAGATATTAGACTCCGAGTTGGCAATGGCTCAACTGTTGAAGCTTTAGCCATAGGATCTAAATCTTTATACATGAAAGGACATGTTTTGTATATAAATAATGTTTTGCATGTACCTGATGCTTTTAAAAACATCATTTCTATATGTAGTTTGACTAGAAATGGCTATGGATTTTAGTTCACAAATGATGTTTGCAATATTTATTTTAGAAATAAATATGTTGGCTCGGGTTATATGCATGATGGACTTTATTATTTAGATAATAATGTTAAATACAAATCTAATGCAAGCAATCTAAATGAATGCAATGCCATGATGAAAATCAACTCAAGTTCAAAATATATTTGGGCACTTAAGATTAGGTCATATTGCAGAAGATAAGATTGCAAAGCTAGAGAAAATAGGGATTTTATCCTCATTGGGTTTTGAACCTACTCCAACTTGTGTATCTTGCCTTCAAGGCAAAAGGACTAGATCTCCTTTTGTTGGACAAGGGTTAAGAGCTGAAAATATTTTGGAATTGATACATAATGATGTATGTGGTCCATTTAAGGAAATGCCTAGAGATGGTTTTCATTACTTTATTACCTTTACTAATGATAAATCAAGGTTTGGGTATTTGTATTTGATGAAATACAAACATGAATCCTTTGATAAGTTCAAAGAATTTAAACGTGAAGTAGAAAATCAAACAGGAAAAAGTATTAAAACTCTTCGATTAGATCATGGAGGTGAATACTTAAGTACTGAATTTGATGAATACTTGAAAGAGCATGGCATTGTTTCCCAACTGACTCCTCCAGGAACGCCACAACTGAATGGTGTATCTGAAAGGAGAAATCGTACCCTATTAGATATAGTACACAGTATGATGAGCTATACTGATATGCTAGTCTCCTTTTGAGGATTTGCATTAGAATCAGCTTTGCATATTCTGAATAAGATTCCATCAAAATCAGTCTCTTCCACACCTTATGAGATATGGCATGGAAGAAAACCGAGTCTTAAGCATGCTAAGATTTGGGGTTGTCCAGCTTATATTAAAAAACTGAACACTGATAAATTAAAAATCAGATCAGAAAAAGGTCGATTTGTTGGATATCCAAAAGAAAGTTTTGGATATTATTTTTATTTGCCTACATCACAAAAGGTTGTGGTAAGCAGAGATGTCATATTTCTTGAACAACAGTTTATTCAAGAAGGTGGCAAAGGAAGACAAATAGAGTTAGAATTGGAGAATTCTAACCAACCAACAGATCAAATAGATATAGATCCATCTAGTCAACCTACACCTATTGATGAAACATCTACAATAATTCCTCGCATATCGACAAGGATATCTTACCCACCAGTGAGATATGGTTTTCTTCATGAAGATGAACAAGAGTTATTTACTCATGAAGAAATAGATCATGGAGATGATCCTCTTACCTATGAAGAAGCTATATCAGATATAAATTCTTCAAAATGGATTGAAGCTATGAAATTCAAAATTGATTCCATGTATAAGAACCAAGTTTGGGACCTTGTTGACCCACTTGAAGGTATTGTACCTATAGGGAATAAATGGGTTTTCAAGAAGAAAATTGATTCTGATGGAAAGGTAGAGACCTATAAAGCAGTAGCAAAAGGGTTTTGCCAAAG
Source organism: Hevea brasiliensis (assembly GCF_030052815.1). Lineage (NCBI taxonomy): Eukaryota > Viridiplantae > Streptophyta > Magnoliopsida > Malpighiales > Euphorbiaceae > Hevea > Hevea brasiliensis. The sequence goes on along the minus strand of NC_079502.1, from coordinate 75,418,144 downwards.
GCAAGGAATTGACTATGAGGAGACATTCTCGCCTATTACCATGCTTAAATCAATTAGAATTCTATTAGCAATAGCTGCATACTATGATTATGAGATTTGGCAGATGGATGTCAAAATAGCTTCTCTCAATGGATACATTGATGAAAACATTTTCATGGAACAACCTAGGGGTTTTGAATCCCAAGATAGTTCCAAGGTGTGCAAGCTAAAGCGATTCATTTATGGGTTAAAACAAGCTTCGAGGAGTTGGAACATCCGTTTTGATGGAGCCATTAAATCATTTGGTTTTATAAAAAATGTGGATGAACCATGTGTATATAAGAAGGTTAGTGATAGTGCTGTCACTTTCCTTGTCTTATATGTGGATGACATTCTGTTGATAAGTAATGGCATAGGTATGTTGACAACCGTCAAGGTATGGTTGTCAAATACATTCTCCATGAAAGACTTAGGGGAGACAACTTATATTCTTGGAATTTGCATCTATAGAGATAGAGCAAAAAGAATAATTGGTTTATCCCATAGTCTATACTTGGAAAAGGTGTTAAAGAGGTTTAACATGCTTGATTCCAAGAGAGGATTGTTACCAGTAAGACATGGTATCCACCTTTCTAAAGAGATGTCTCCAAAAACACCAGAAGAAAGAGATAAAATGGCTAGGATTCCATATGCTTTGGCTATTGGAAGTTTAATGTATGCAATGTTATGTACTAGGCCGGATATCGCATATGCTGTTAGTTTGACTAGCAACTTTTAATCCAATCTAGGTTTGGAACACTGGATAGCTGTCAAGAATATCTTTAAGTACTTGAGAAGAACTAAGGATTTATTCTTAATTTATGGAGGTGTCGACTTGCAATTGAATGATTATACTAATTCTGATTTTCAATCAGATATCGATGATAGAAAGTCTACCTTTGGTTTTGTGTTCATTCGTAATGGAGGTGCAATTAGTTGGAAGAGCTCCAAACAAAGTACGACTGCTGATTCCACTACAGAGGCCGAGTACATTACTGCATTTGATGCTGCAAAAGAGGTTGTTTAGATAAAGAAGTTCGTGACAGAACTTGCAATAATTCCTTCCATTGAGTTAGCAGTTCCTCTTTACTGTGACAACAGTGGAGAGGTCATACAGGCCAAGGAACCCTGGTCTCACAAAAAATCCAAACACATATAAAGGCGCTGCCACATTATCAGAGAGATAGTTGGGCGAGGCGATGTAGCCATGCATAAAATAGCATCAGTCGAAAATCTAACTTATCCGTTCGCAAAGCCTATGTCACAAACTCAGTTAGACCGACATCTTGAGAAGATGGGTCTAAGATATTATAATGTATGGCTCTAGTGCTAGTAGGAGATTGATAGTAGTATGCCTTAGAGCATATCATTTTGTATGTATCTTGTACATATTTTATTAATAAAAGGCAATTTCACTTTTTCGTTTATATAATATATTTATGTGTAATAGAAAAGGTCAATTGATATTTTGTCAGAAATTCTATTTTTAAGTTGTTAAGAATATGAGTGACAGTATTTCTAGCACAAAGTATCATAAATTAGTTCACAATCAAGGATACTTCACAAAGGACATGACTTATCTAGAAAGATTGTAATCATGTTTGTTCCCAAGGTATTTATATGAGATATAAATAAGATGGAGTGGTGAGTCTCATGCCACATAACAAACATGATAGGCACTTATACATGATAAGTAGGCCGAACCAGTAACGCATATGACAAGCACATGGAGTTTACTCTTGTTAATGTATTGTATATATTATATCAGTGCATAAAATCTTTAGACCTGAGATAACATAGTTATCTTGTATATAGGTAGTTTGAGTTTGATATTGCTTTCATACTTGTACTGTGTATGGGTATATGGGCATGTGTTGGCTCCTACTAGTTATATATGGAGATAGGTGTTGATCAAGATGGAATCCATTACCCTAAATAAATAGGGATAAAATCCTATGTTTATTTAATTGTTCTTAATGTTTCAAGTTCCTAGCCAGGACAGATAGATTTAGTCAGAAAAGAGTTTCTGACAAGAAAATCTAATTAATCAAGAGTTAGAATTAAAAGAGAACATAATGTTTATAGCAAATGGAGTTTGACATTAACCATAACTCCAGCTCGGATTGGGATTTTTGTAACGGAGAGATTCTAGTACATGATAACATATGATTAAAGGTTCATTTAAGGTATTTCTTATTACTGATTAGGTGGCCATAGCATACTATGCTAGGTGTCAATATGAAAGAGCGGAAGCATGGTGATTAGTTCATTAGAGCATTGAATTTCAAAATTCTTTTTCTAGGGTTACATTCATCATGCCACATTTCTTATATGCCTAATTAATTTTAATGCTCAATTGCATATTAAAACACTTTTAGTATGTATTGGGTTCTATGTTTTTCATTCAAGATTGTGAATTAACAAATTAATTCATTTAAACCTTAGTTTAGAAGAAGTTAGAGCACTAACAACTATGGATGTAATTGGCACCTTTAGGAAGCACCTAGGACCCTAAGTGTAGTCCCTCTAGCTTTTCCACACCAAGATCACCAATGGGCAGCCGCCAATTTGCTTCTCAAGTGTGACACCCCTTACCCGTCTATAGTGTAGCCGAGCAAGATATGCCACTCAGTGTGCTGGAGCACCAATTTATGTTTCTATTACAATTTATCCCTTTTAATTCATTTATTTTCAATTGTTGATAAATCTGAATTTTTTTGAAAATTTTTATAGAAAATCCGGCAGAGTGCCGGCTGTAAATTGGAAAAATAGTTCTTCTGAACCTGTTTAAAAACACTTCCAATATAATTTCCAAATCCAAACTCCATTATACACATTTTAAGTCAATCTCAAAATCTCAATCTCAAATCACAACATCTCAATACTATTTTCAAAACTTTTCTATTCACTTCATCACTAGAAGCTCATTCATAAATATTACTCAACATTTCATTTATCAACATACATTATACAGAAAATTTTAATAACATGAAATTTCATATATTTACATTGTTACATAATTTCAAGAGTTTATAGTTACAATCCAAAACTAATACAAAATGCAAAATACAAGTGCTACCCCAAAATCCTAATGTCCTATCATATGCACTGCAGAGTTGAGGTGACTCTGGACTTCGGATGCAGCTCTGAAGGCTCAACCTGTCTGATGTCTGCTGGGCTCCCCAGCTAGGTCTCCAGTACCTGCACGTGGCAAAGGTGACGCGCTAAGCAATTTTGCTTAGTGGTGACACCTGCGCGGGGCAAAGGTGACACGCTAAGCAATTTTGCTTAGTGGTGACAATATAAAATAAAATAAAATAAAATAAAATAATTATACAGAATGTATGATTTCATTTTTTGGTAGACTTAATTTCTAGTATTTATTGCAGTATTATTCGGTTAAAATTTGATAAAAATTTATTATCATTGCCTGAGTAAACCATATTAGTCGACTGGACTAGATAAATGGGTAAACTGGCACTGGGTACTAAATACCTCGGACCATCACACCATCAGTCACATTGTGCCTCCCGGTGTGCAACAGAACAGCTAATAAGCTGTAATAATTATCAAGGTTAAAACCCAAGTATATCAACTCAAATAACATAGCCAAAGGCTATTATGTCACAGAATGGCATGGAAAGCCATGAAATACAGAATGACATGAAGCCATATGCAGTACTGCTAACAGAACCCTATTGGCATGCCAAGCTATCCAAACCAATCTTCTTAGGTATACTAGGGCATATTATACTTTTAAATTTCACAATTCTTGAAATTCAAGTTTTAGTGTTACTATTCATTTTATTAGTCAACTAAAATGTTGAATTTTGCATAGACAATAGGTACATTAGTTCTAATACTTCCAACATACCACATTTTGTATTCTAAATTTGTTGGTATTGGTTACCAATATTATTTCTAAGCTTAATGTTAATTAGACATAATTTTTAGTTTTCATGCTTTATTTTTACTGTTCCATTAGTCATTTTTTAAGTGGGAATTTGGCAAAATAATCAACATGAAAGTTGTTTCTTATTTTGTCTAGTTGAATTTCCTTTTTTGAATCACTCCATTTGGAGTTTTGTAGCTCAAGTTATGGCCAAAAAACTACAACTGGCCGGATTGAAAGTTTTTCTAAAATTTCTGGACTGACCAAATCTACAGTGTTAGGAACAGTGACTACAACTCATTTTTTGAATATGTTATGGTCATAATTTGGGTTAGATTTCTTCATGAAAGTTGTTGATCTATATCTCAGATTGTTGCTGGTAAGATTTCAGGTCAATTGGACCTTTCTACACTGAGTTATAGCCAAATGACCAAATACTATTTATTTGGTCATTTTGCCCAGGCAGACTGCAGGTCACCCAGATTAGGGAAAACTTTTGGTCAACTTGGTTTGGTTTTCTGGGCATGGTTTCTTCACCAAAGTTGTGCCATTATGCGTCTAGTTTCATGTCCAATTGGCCTTGCACCAATTGGACCTCTATAATTCATGTTATTACTGCCCAAACCTACTGGACTCATGTCTAATTCTGCAGGTCACCAAGGGCAGCCACACCAAACCCAAATCCCACTACTCAACACACTTCATTTTTTATTTAAACAGAACCAAATGGTCAGTAATTGACCATTAAAACCCATTTTCATCATCACATGGCCAAAGTCCCATTTTTCCACCCCAAACCCTAACTCAAACATTACAACCCATGCTTTTTCATTTCATTACATCAATCCACTTAGGAGTTACATATTGTGGGCAGCCATACAAGCATGTTAACTTCATAAAACTCATCACAATCATACCCTACCAAGGCTGCCGAAATTTAAGGGATGGTATACAAATGGTATTCAACAAATTTTCTTTGTAATTTACACTCATTCAAGGTCCTTAACATGAATTTAAAGTGAAATTCAAGGTTAGGTCACTAACCTCTATGGAGTGAGATTTTCTCACTTGCTAAAGTTCTTGTTTTCCTCTGCTTTTTGCTCTCAAAAGAATTACCAATGTGTAAGAATACTTTTTTGTGTTGGGAGTATAAGGGTTAGTGGGGTGAGAGCTAGGGAAAATCAAGCTTTGAAAGCTTGAAAATGGTGGTTAGGGAAGGAGAGGTCACGGCAAGAAGAGGATGAAGGAGAGAGGTCTGATTTTTGTTTCATTTTCCAGCCCATTTTATCTCTTTTAAATAAAGTTATGCCATGTGTCCATATTAGATATGTTGGGAGAACTTTAATGACATCACTATGATGTCATAATGCCATTTTCTTTCATTTTCTCTCCATTTCTCGTCTAATTAATTTCAATTAAATTTTTAACAACATTTAATCATATTTTATGTTATATAAATTATTTATTCAACTGGAAAAGTTGGCCAAAAATTATCTCTGAAGACGAAATGACCAAAATGCCCTCCATTTGGCTTAACAAGCTAAAATTGTCTGTACCGATTGAAAATTTTTTCTAAGCATTTCCTTGGCATTCTAATGCCATAAAAACCTCAATGACCCTTCTCTGGAGACTCAAAAATTATTTTATAATTTTTCCCCTGGGTCTAGGGCTCCTAGTTGCGAGAATCGCAACTTCTCACTAGGTTACCCATCGCTAGGGCACTGTCTCATTTAACTTAGTTGTATTTTATTTCTAAAATTTTTCCTAAGTTTTTCTTATTAATATTTGAGTTAATTATGGTTCCTCACTTTAGTTTAAATATTTTTCTAGACGTTCTAGCTATCCGGACCGACATTGGACATCGGAACAGTAGACTGTACGGACTAGCTAAAGTGAGAATGTTACAACTCTTCTCCTCTAAAAAAAATTTCATCCTCGAAATTTACCTAATGCAAACAGTTGAGGGAACTGTTGCCTCATCGTCTCTTCACTTTCCCAAGTTGCTTTTTCAGTGTTGTGGTTCCTCCAAAGCACTTTCACCAGTGGAATTTGTTTATTTCTCAGTTCCTTCACTTCCCGAGCTAGGATATGTATAGGTTCTTCTGTATATGTCAAGTCCGGTTGGATTTCAATCTCTTCCATGGAAATGACATGTGAAGGGTCTAAGCGATATCTTCTCAGCATAGAAACATGAAATACATTATGGATTTTATCCAGTTCTGGTGGTAAAGCTAACCGATAAGCCACTGGTCCCACACGTTCAATGACTTCATATGAGCCAATGAACCTAGGGCTTAACTTACCCTTTCTCCCAAACCTCAGTACTTTCTTCCACGGTGAGACTTTGAGAAACACCTTGTCGCCAACTGCATACTCTATCTCTTTTCTCTTCAAGTCAGCATATGATTTCTGTCTATCTGAGGCAACCTTCAGGTTAGCTTTAATTATCTTCACTTTCTCCTCAGTCTGTTTCACCAGGTCTGGTCCTACCAGCTTATCTTCACCCAATGCAGTCCAACAGACTGGGGTTCTACATTTCCTCCCATACACTGCTTCATACGGAGCCATTTGAATGCTAGCTTGGTAGCTATTATTATATGCAAATTCTGCCAGTGGGAGATAACTATCCCAACTCCCCTCAAACTCAATAACACAACTCCTTAGCATATCCTCCAGGATCTATCACACAATTCACATTGTTACTATCATTTCAATTTATTAATCGTGAAAATTAAATTAGTTCTTAGGTTTACCTGGATTACTCATTCTAACTATCCATCCGTCTGGGGATGAAAAGCCGTGCTAAAGCAGAGTTGTGTGCCCAAGGCTTCTTGTAACTTTTTCCAGAATCTCGATGTAAACCTTGGCTCTCGGTCAGATATGATGGAAAGTGGGATTCCATGCTGTCTAACTATCTCACTGATATACAATTTTGCTAGCTTCTGTAGTGAGTAGTCAGTCCTAACTAGCAGAAAATGTGCTGACTTCATCAATCTATCCACTCTCACCCATACTGCATCATGCTTCTTCAGGGTGAGAGGTAAACCACTAACAAAATCTATAGTAACCCGGTCCCATTTCCATTCAGGTATGCTTATAGGCTATAGTAATCCTGATGGAACTTGATGTTCTGCTTTAACTTGCTAACATGTCAAACACTTAGTCACATAGTCAGCTATATCCCTTTTCATACCAGGCCATCAATATTGAGGCTTCAAGTCATTATACATTTTCGTGCTTCCCGAGTGCATAGCATAAACACTAGTGTGTGCTTCTTTCAGAATACTAGTCTCCAGTTCCCCATCATTTGGTACACGCACTCTTCCTTTGTAGTACAGACACCCATCTGCTTTCACCTCATATTCAGTTTCCTTTCCCTCTGAAATTTTACCCACAATGGCTATTAATTTTTCATCTGCCCTCTGTCCGTCTTGTATCTGCTGTAGCAGGGTTGGCCTCACTTGCAACTCAGCCAAAATAGCTCCATCTTGAACTAAGGACAGACAGGCATTTAGTGATCTTAAAGCTGTGATGGATTTCCTGCTTAAAGCATCAACAACTACATTTGCCTTCCCAGGATGATAATCTATCACACAATCATAATCCTTTAGGAACTCAATCCATCGCCTCTGTCTAAGATTGAGCTCCTTCTGGGTTGGCAAATATTTTAGACTCTTGGGGTCTGTATAGATGTAGCATTTTTCACGATATAAATAATGCCTCCATATCTTCAGTGCAAAGATAATTGCTGCTAACTCCAGGTCGTGAGTAGGGTAGTTTTATTCATGTGGCCTTAACTGCCTGGAAGCATAGGCAACCATTTTTTCCTCTTGCATTAATACACACCCTAGCCCATTATGCGAGGCATCACTGTAGACCACAAAGTCTTTTCCCGACACTGGCTGTGTTAACACTGGTGCTTTTGTCAACATAGTCTTTAGCCTCTCAAAACTGGTTTAGCACTTGTCGTTCCAGCCAAATTTCACATTTTTGTGCAATAACTTGGTCATTGGAGCAGCTATAAGAGAAAACCCCTTCACAAATCTTCTGTAATACCCAGCTAGCCCTAGTAAACTTCTAACCTCAGTTGTATTTCTGGGAGGCTTCCATTCCATCACTGCTTCTAACTTTTTGGGATCCACTCTAATCCCCCCAGCTGATACTATGTGTCCAAGGAAGGAGATTTCACTCATCCAGAAGTCACACTTGGACAGCTTAGCATATAACTTCTTTTCTCGCATGGTTTGCAGAATAATTCTCAAATGTTCATCATGTTCTTCCCTGGTCTTGGAATACACCAGAATATCATCAATAAAGACCACTACAAATCGATCTAGATATGGATGGAAGATACGGTTCATAAGGTCCATAAATGCTACTGGTGCATTTGTTAACCCAAACGGCATTACTAGAAATTCATAATGCCCATACCAGGTTCTGAATGCAGTTTTTGATACATCTGCATCCTTTATCTTGAACTGATGATACCCTAATCTGAGATCAATTTTTGAAAATACACCGGCTCCCTTCAACTGATCAAACAGATCTTCAATTCTGGGCAATGGATATTTATTCTTCACAGTTACTTTGTTCAATCAATACACAATCTCAAAGTTCCATTCTTCTTCTTCACAAACAACACCGAAGCTCCTCATGGTGACGCACTGGGGCATATGAACCCCTTATCGAGTAACTCCTACAACTGAGTTTTCAACTCCTTCAATTCAGTAGGTGCCATTCTATAAGGAGCAATAGAAATTGGTGCCGTAGCTGGCATTACCTCAATAGCAAACTCGACTTCCCTTTCTGGTGGTAAACCAGGCAACTCTTTAGGAAATACATATGGGAAGTCTCTTACTGTGGGTATATCACACAGGTTTGGCTTAACTTGCCTAGTATCAACCACGTGTGCTAGGTAAGCTTCACAGCCTTTTCTCATCAATCTTCTTACAACTATGGCTGAGATAACATTGGATAGGAAATCTATCCTTTCACCCACAACAATGATCTCATTACCCTCAGAAGTTTTCAGAGAAATCCTCTTCAATTTGCAATCAACTATTGCCTGATGGCGTGACAACCAGTACATTCCCAAAATCACGTCAAACTTGTGGAAGGGCAATTCAATTAGGTCTGCCGAGAATTCATACCCCTGAATCCTCAACGGGCAACCTTTATACACCTTATTCACTACCACATTGTGGCTTAGTGGATTTGTGACTAGAATATCTTAATCACTCTCCTCTACTGGAATTCCCCTTTCTATGGGTAGTTTGATGCAAATGTAGGAATGAGTGGATCCTGGATCCACCAATGCATGCACAGAAGTGTTGTAGAGGGAAAACGTAGCTCTGATGACTTCTGGGGCATCTTGCTCCTCCTGAGCTCTGATGGCATAGGCCCTGGCTGGTATTCTAGTCTCTAGCCTCTCAACTAACTCAGATGCAGGCCTCAGTGATGGACCAGCTGCCTCAAGTTTACCGAGCTTCCTACCCCTTTGTGGTACAGGAGCAGGTCTGTCAGTTTGTGTTGGAGTGACTGTAGTAGTCCTCTTTGGACAATTCTTGATCTGATGTTCTGTCGATCCACACTGTAAGCACGCACCAATCACTCACCAATATTCCCCCTTATGCTACTTAGCCGATCTTGTGAGGCGAGAAGATCTTTGAGGGTCCCCTAAACACCGTCCCTAGAGAGCCGCCCACGATGGTGTGGTGGCCTCTCCTAGGTGTAAGCGTGGTGCAGGCCTCTGTGGTGACCACGACCTGTGGTGGTCCTAAACTCTGGCGGAGGACCCTTACTCTTTTCTTGGGAGCGAGAAAATGCCTTTGGTGACCTAGACCCCTCTTATGCTGTCTTTCCCTTCTATTTTGTTCATTGATTCTGACCCTTTCCACTTTTGATGCAGCATCTACTAGTTTAGCAAAATCCATTATCTCCAATGCTATGATCATCACTTTGATGTTGTCATTGAGTCCTTTTTCAAACCTTCTGCACCTCTCTGCCTCTGTAGGAACTATCTTCCTCCCATATCAGCTCAGTCTGACAAACTCACGCTCATACTCAACCACTGACAATTGCCTTTGTCTTAGACTGATAAATTCCCTTCTTCGCTCTTTTAGGTACACCTTGCTAACATATTTCTTCTTGAACTCTTAGAGGAAGAATTCTCAGGTAATCCGTTCCGGTGGCACCTCACTGGTTACTGTGTCCCACCACTGATATGCATCTTCCTGAAGTAGGGACATAGCACCCACCAGGTTCTGCTCGGGGGTGCAGTTTAGCTGTTTCAGCACTCTGATGGTTCTATCCAACCAGTTTTCTGTGGCCATGGGATGATCCTCCCTCTTCCCAAAGAAATCTACAGCCCCATGTTTTTGCAATTTCTCCAGATGAGATTTCTGTGGTACTGGTGGAGGTTGTGGCTATGGTTGTGGTGGTGGAATTGGCCCCATCATTTGCCGATAGAATTCAGTTATTTGCTGAAATAGAGCAAACTGAGGTTGGGCAGGTGCCTCAGCTGCTGGTGGAGCAGATTCTCCCCTGCCCCCAAATTCAGCCTTTGGTGGAGCACGACTCTCCACCTCTTCATCAACTGCTCTTTGAGAAGCAGGATCCATATCCTATTCAAAATAAGAAAACAAACAGATCTGCATCAGTGTCACCTCAACACTTACAAATGCAATGCAATGGTATGCACTCTATCTAGGCCCAGAAATGCCTAAACCAGGCTCTGATACCACTAAATGTGACACCCCTTACCCGTCTACAGTGTAGCTGAGCAGGATATGCCACTCAGTGTGCCGGAGCACCAATTTATGTTTCTATTACAATTTATCCCTTTTAATTCATTTATTTTCAATTTTTGATAAATCTGAATTTTTTTCGAAATTTTTATAGAAAATCCTGCAGAGTACCGGCTGTAAATTGGAAAAACGGTTCTTCTGAACCTGTTTAAAAACACTTCCAATATAATTTCCAAATCCAAACTTCATTATACACATTTCAAGTCAATCTCAAAATCTCAATCTCAAATCACAATATCTCAATACTATTTTCAAAACTTTTCTGTTCACTTCATCACTAGAAGTTCATTCATAAATATTTCTCAATATTTCATTTATCAACATACATTATATAGAAAATTTTAATAATATGAAATTTCATATATTTACATTGTTACATAATTTCAAGAGTTTATAGTTACAATCCAAAACTAATACAAAATGCAAAATACAAGTGCTACCCCAAAATCCTAATGTCCTACCATATGCACTGCGAAGTTGATGTGACTCTGGACTCGGGATGCAACTCTGAAGGCTCATCCTGTCTGATGTCTGCTGGGCTCCCCAGCTAGGTCTCCAGTACCTGCGCGTGGCAAAGGCGATGCGCTAAGCAATTTTGCTTAGTGGTGACAATATAATATAAAATAAAATAAAATAAAATAATTATGCAGAATGTATGATTTCATTTTTGGGTAGACTTAATTTTTGGTATTTATTGCAGCATTATTCGGTTAAAATTTGATAAAAATTTATTATCATTGCCTGAGTAAACCATATTAGTCGACTGGACTAGATAAATGGGTAAACTGGCACTGGGTTCTAAGTACCTCGGACCATCACACCATCGGTCACATTGTGTCTCCTGGCGTGCAACAGAACAACTAATAAGCTGTAATAATTTTTAGGGTTAAAACCCAAGTATATCAACTCAAATAACATAGCCAAAGACTATTATGTCACAGAATGGCATGGAAAGCCATGAAACATAGAATGGCGTGAAGCCATATGCAGTACTACTAACAGAACCCTATTGGCATGCCAAGCTATCCAAACCAATCTTCTTAGGTATACTAGGGCATACTACACTTTTAAATTTCACAATTCTTGAAATTCAAGTTTTAGTGTTACTATTCATTTTATTAGTCAACTAAAATATTGACTTTTGCATAGACAATAGGTACATTGGTTCTAATACTCTTAACATACCACATTTTGCATTCTAAATTTGTTGGTGTTGGTTGCCAATACCATTTCTAAGCTTAATGTTAATGAGACAGAATTTTCAGTTTTCATGCTTTATCTTTACTGTTCTATTAGTTATTCTTGCAGTGGGAATTTGGCAAAATGATCAACATGAAAGTTGTTTCTTATTTTGTCTTGTTGAATTTCCTTTTTTGAATCACTCCATTTAGAGTTTTGTAGCTCAAGTTTTTCCAAAATTTCTGGACTGACCAAATCTACAGTGTTAGGAATAGTAACTGCAACTCACTTTTTGAATATGTTATGGTCATAATTTGGGTTTCTTCATGAAAGTTGTTGATCTATATCTCAGCTTGTTGCTGGTAAATTTCAGGTCAATTGGACTTTTCTACACTGAGTTATGGGCAAATGGATAAACACTATTCATTTAGTCATTTTGCCCAGGCAGACTGCAGGTCACTCGGATTAGGGAAAACTTTTGGTCAACTTGGTTTGGTTTTCTGGGTATGATTTCTTCACCAAAGTTGTGCCATTATGTGTCTACTTTCATGTCCAATTGGCCTTGCACCAATTGGACTTCTATAATTCATGTTATTGCTGCCAAAACCTGCTGGACTCATGTCCAATTCTGCAGGTCACCAATGGCAACCACACCAAACCCAAATCCCACTACTCCACACACTTCATTTTTGATTTAAACAGAACCAAATGGTCACTAATTGACCATTAAAACCTACTTTCATCATCACATGGTCAAAGTCCCATTTTTTCCACCCCAAACCCTAACTCAAATATTACAACCCATGCATTTTTATTTCATTACATCAATCCACTTAGGAGTTACATATTGTGGGCTGTTAACTTCATAAAACTCATCACAATCATTGTAACACCCTCCCGGTAGCAACTCCGTACATCCTGCTGTTCCGGTGACCAGTGTCGGTCCGGACAGCTAGAATGTCCGGAAAAATATTTAAACTAAGGTGAGGCACCATAATTAACTCAAATATTAATAAGAAAAATTTGGTAAAAATTTTAGAAATAAAATACAACCAAGTTAAACGAGTCGGTGCCCTAGCGATGGGTAACCAGAGGGAAGTTGCGGTTCTCGCAACGAGGAGCCCTAGACCCGGGGGAAAAATTATAAAATAATTTTTGGGACTCCAGAGAAGGGTTATTGAGGTTCCCATGGCATTAGAATGCCAAGAAAATACCTAGAAAAATTTTTCAATCGGTACAGACAATTTTGGCCCGTTGAGCCAAATGGAGGGCATTTTGGTCATTTCGCCTTCAGAGGTGATTTTTGGCCGACTTGTCCAGTTAAGTAAATAATTAATATGACATAAAATATGAATAAACATTACTAGAAATTAAATTGGAAATGAGTAGTGGAGAAAAGAAAAGAAAAAAATCAAATAAAGCAATTTGTGACATCATAGTGATGTCATTTATAAATTACCAACCAATCACAAGCTAATAAGCTTTCTTAAATACTTAAAAGAGACAAAACAAAGACCAAAACAATTAAAAAAAAACCAGCAGCCATCTCTTTTCCATTCCAGCCGAAACCCTTGCCCATAGCCAACCTCCATTAACACACAATCAAAGCTTAATTTCCTCCTTCATTTCACTCTAAAACCCTAGAGACCTTTCACAAAAATTTGTCCTTGCACCTTGAAAAACCTTTTGGGAGCCCAGTAGAAGAAAGAAAGTGAAGTTTGGGGCTTGGAAAAATCTGCCACTTAAAGGTTAGTGCATATACACACCTAAAGCTCTTTATTTCTATGCTAAGGGACTTAAAATAAGTAAGAAATTGTAACTAAAATGAAAAAAATTATGTGTATGTATGCCATGCATTTCGGAAGCCGTATTGAAGGAATAGAAATGGAGTGTTTGATGGGCTTAGAGTGAACTAGAGCTTAGGTTTAAAGTGTATACACATATATGTAGAGAATGAAAGAGTTAATGAGGGAAATTGTGAAAACTTTGAAAATTTGGCTAGGGTTTAGGAATGAAAATTGGACTTGGCATTGGAATTGATTAATGAACATTCTACTGGTCAAATAGTGACCATTTAAGGCAAGTTAATCATAATTTGAAGTGAGTTAATGCATGGCAAAGTGAGTGTGTAGGTCGCTAAGGACAATGGCGAGGTCACTGAAATTTCAGTCAACTTGGACTGCCATATCTTTGGCTGTGTTGGTCCAATTGGTGTTTGGCCAATTGGACATGAAACTAGGCTTACAATGGCACATTTTTGCTGAAGGAACCATGCCCAAAAGACCAAAGCAAGAGTGCCAAAAGTTGGCCCAAATCTGAATCCCCTGCAACAGCACCTGCAGAAATGACCAAATGAACAGTAACTATTCATTTGGCCAGAACTCACTGTAGATTTGGTCAATTGACCTGAAATGTTTACATCAACAAGTTACGACATAGAAAAACAACTTTCATGAAGAAACCTACCCCAAATTATGGCTAGAACCTATTCAAATATGCGATCCACGATCCTTTGTTCATGTATTCGTAGATATATGGTAATTTCTGCAGAATGGAAATCCGGCCAGCTGTGGTTTTTGGACCATATCTGGAGCTACAAAACTCCAAATGGAGTGATTAAAAAAAAAAAAATTCAACTAGACAAAATAAGGAACAACTTTTATGTTTACCAATTCCTCAAATTTCCACTATAACATTTCCTAATGGAACAGTAAAATTATGGTACAAAATCTAAAAAATCTGCTCCTTTGGTTTAATGCTTAGAAATGGTATTAACGCTTAATGCCAACAAGTTTTAAATACAAAATGTGGTATGTTGGGAGTGCCAAAGTCAATGTACATATTTTCTATCCAAAAGTCAACATTTTTGTTGACCAATGAGGTGAATAGTAACACCAAAACATGAAATTCACAAATTGAAGAATTTAAAAGTTTCAAATGCCCTAGTATACCCAACAAGATTGGTTTGGATAGTTTGGCATGCCAATAGGGTTCGATTAGCGATCGCACATGGCAATATGCCATTAGTGATTTTATGGCTTTTAGCCATTCGACCTTGCATTGAGACTTGGCCTTATGCACGATATTGTTCTGACTTGTTGTTACATTGCTGCACAGGAGATGCATATGTGACCGATGGTGTGACGGCGAGTACTTGATACCCGGTGCGGTTACCCATTATCGATCCGATGCGTCTAGTGTAGGTTACTTGGGCAACCAAATGAATAAAAGTGGACAAAGTAAATGATATACAAATACCAAACAAATATAACATATACATTCATTACATATTTATTTCTTGCTATTTCCTTTATTTTATTATTGCACCACTAAGCATTATTGCTTAGCGCGTTGCTTTTGCCATGCGTAGGTTCTGGAGATACAGATCGTGAGCCCAGTAGACCGCAGACTGGGTGAGTCCATCCTGCAGTTCTGCACAGTGTCCGTGTCACCTCAACTTCTGCAGTGCATTGGTAGGACACTAGGCGTTATTTTGATATTTTGTAGCTAATTTTTACTTCCTCATATGTATTTGAACTTATGTAATGTATTTTGATGTTCATGTAAATAATGAAAGTTATAGTTATGAATGCAAAATTTGAGCATTTATTTATTGTTATATATGAGCATTATGAGAAATGGATGTTTGAGAAATGAAAAGGTTGTTGAGAACCGAAATTGAAAATTGTTGAGATTTTGGATATTGGAGTTTGAGATGATTGAATACAAATATTGGAAGTGTTTTTAACAGGTTCCGAAGAACTGTTTTCTCCATTTTTAGCCGGTACTCTGCCGGATTTTCTTTAAAATTTTTGGAACCTCAAATAAATGACAATTTCGATAAATGGCTTAAATAAATTATATTTCACAAATTATATTCAAAAGTATGATAAAAATTAAATAAGGCATATTAGAGTGTGCCGGTACACCGTGTGACATTGCTTACTCGGGTATACTGTACACGGGTAAGGGGTGTCACATTTAGTGGTATCAGAGCACGGTTTAGGCGTTTCTGGGCCTAGATTGAGTCCATACCATGCATTGCATTTGTAAGAGCCGAGGTGACACTAACGCAGATCTGTTTGTCTTTGTTAAATAGGATATGGACCCTTCATCTTAAAGGGTAGTCGAGGAGGAAGTGGAGAGTCATGCTCCACCTGCAACAGCTGAGACTGGGGGCATGAGAGAATCTGCTCCGCCAGCTCAAGCAGAGCCTGCTCAGCCTCCACAGGCCATGTTCCAGCAAATGGCCGATTTCTTTAGACAAATGGCCGGAGTAATGCCAGCACCACCACCACCACCACCAGCTCCACAGCAGAAATCACACCTGGAAAGGCTAAGAAAGTTTGGAGCAATGGACTTTTTTGGTAAGAGAGAAGATGACTTTGTTGCAGCCGAGAATTGGTTGAACAGAACGGGCAGAGTTCTAAAACAACTCCACTGCACCCTAGAGCAAAACCTAGAAGCTGCCATATCCCTGTTGCAAGATGATGCCTACGAATGGTGGGATACTGTGTCCAGTGAAGTGCAGCCAGAAGCTATAACTTGGGACTTCTTTCTCTCAGAATTCAAGAAGAAATATGTGGGTACTGTATACCTGGAAGAGAGAAGAAGAGAGTTTATTAACCTAAGGCAGACAGTCGATGGCCAAGAAGTATGAGAAGGAATTCGTCCGATTAAGCCGCTATGGAAGGGAGATAGTCCCTAATGAAGCTGAAAGATGTAAGAGATTTGAAGAGGGACTAAATGACAACATAAAGATTCATCTCACTGCCTTGGGAATCACAGAATTTAGCAAGTTAGTGGAAGCTGCAATAAGGGTTGAAAAAGTGAGAATCAGTGAGCAGACCAGAAGGGATAAACAGCAGAAGAGGGGCCCAGGTCAGTCTAGCTCATCTCCTGCACCTGGGAAGAAGTTCAGAGGTCCACCTGCACAGAGTTCAGGTCAGCCACATGGTCGTGGTCGTGGTCACCTCAGGGGGCCTGTGCCACGCTCACCCCTAGGAGAGGTCACCCACACCATCGGTGGGCGCTCTCCAGTGGATGGGGTTCAGGGACCAGCCCCAACATCTTCTCGCATATCCACACCATGCGAAATGGCACAAGGGGGAGTGTTGAGAGTAATCGGTGCTCGCTAAGATGTGGGTCGACAGAAAATCAGCTGAGGAACTGCCCACGCAGAACTACTACAGCTGCTCCAACACAAGCAGACAGACCTGCTCCTGCACCACAGAGGGGTAGAAAATCTTGCAAGTCTGAGGCTGTAGGACTATCGCAGAGGCTCAGACCGAGCCCAGAGAGGCCGGATAATGCACCACCGCCGTAAATTATGCCCTGAGAGCTCAAGAGGAGCAAGATGCCCCGGACGTCATCAGGGGTACGTTCTCCCTCTATAATACTCCTGTGCATGCATTGGTGGATCCAGGATCCACTCACTCATACATCTGCATCAACCTACCCGTAGAAAGGGGGATACTGGTAGGGGAGAGTGACCAAGACATTCTAGTCACTAATCCATTGGGCCACAGTGTAGTGGTGAACAAAGTATACAAGGGTTGCCCGTTAAGGATTCAGGGGTATGAATTCTTGGCCGACCTGATTGAGTTACCCTTCCACGAGTTTGACGTGATTTTGGGAATGGACTGGTTGTCACGTCATCAGGCAATAGTTGATTGCAAATTGAAGAGAATTTCTCTAAAAACTTCAGAGGGTAATGAGATCACAGTTGTGGGGGAAAGGACAAATTTCTTGTCCAATGTCATCTCAGCCACCGTTGTAAGAAGAATGATGAGAAAAGGCTGTGAAGCCTATCTAGCACATGTGGTGGATACTAGGCAGGCTAAGCCAAACCTGGGTGACATACCCACAGTAAGAGATTTCCCAGAGGTATTTCCCGAAGAGTTGCCTGGTTTGCCACCAGAAAGGGAAGTTGAATTTGCTATTGAGACACTGTTGGGTACGGCACCCATTTCCATTGCTCCTTATAGGATGGCACCCACAGAATTGAGGGAGTTGAAAACTCAGTTGCAAGAGTTGCTTGATAAGGGGTTCATACGCCCCAGTGTGTCACCATGGGGAGCTCCAGTGCTGTTTGTAAAAAAGAAAGATGGGACTTTGAGGCTATGCATCGATTACCGGCAGTTGAATAAAGTGACTGTGAAGAATAAATATCCGTTGCCTAGAATTGATGACCTGTTTGATCAGTTGAAGGGAGCAGGAGTATTTTCTAAGATCGATCTCAGATCAGGGTATCATTAGTTGAGGGTGAAGGATGTAGATGTGCCCAAGACTGCATTCAGGACCCGGTACGGGCATTATGAATTTCTGGTGATGCCCTTTGGCCTAACAAATGCACCAGCAGCATTTATGGACCTTATGAACCGTATCTTCCATCCATACCTAGATCGGTTCGTAGTGGTCTTTATTGACGATATTTTGGTGTATTCCAAGACCAGTGAAGAACATGATGAGCATTTGAGGATTGTTCTGCAAACCCTGAAGGAAAAGAAGCTGTATGCTAAGTTGTCCAAGTGTGACTTTTAGCTGAATGAGATTGCATTCCTTGGACACATAGTGTCAGCCGATGGGATTAGGGTGGATCCCAAAATAGAAGCAGTGATGGAATGGAAGCCTCCCAGGAATACAACTGAGGTCAGAAGCTTCTTGGGGCTAGCTGCGTATTACAGAAGATTTGTGAAGGGATTTTCTTTAATAGCTGCTCCAATGACCAAGTTGTTGCACAAGAATGTCAGATTTGACTGGAATGACAAGTGTCATACCAGTTTTGAGAGGTTAAAGGCTATGTTGACAGAGGCACCAGTGTTAACACAGCCAGTGTCAGGAAAGGACTTCGTGGTCTATAGTGATGCTTCTCATAATGGGTTAGGGTGTGTATTGATGCAAGTGGGAAAGGTGGTCGCTTATGCTTCCAGGCAGCTAAGGCCACATGAATAGAATTACCCTACCCATGATCTAGAGCTTGCAGCAATTATCTTCGCATTGAAGATATGGAGGCATTACTTGTATGGTGAAAAGTGCTACATTTACACAGACCACAAAAGCCTGAAATATTTGCCAACTCAGAGGGAGCTCAACCTTAGACAGAGGCGATGGATTGAGTTCCTGAAGGATTATGATTGTGTGATTAACTACCATCCTGGGAAGGCAAATGTAGTTGCTGATGCTTTGAGCAGAAAGTCCATCATAGCTTTGAGATCATTGAATGCCCGTCTATCTTTGATTCGAGATGGAGCTATTTTGGCTGAGTTGCAAGTGAGGCTAAACCTGCTACAACAGATTTTAGATGGGCAAAAAGTAGATGAAAAGTTACTGGCTATTATGAGCAAAATCCCAGAGGGAAAAGCAGCTGACTATGAGGTGAAAGCAGATGGGTGTCTACACTACAAAGGAAGACTGTGTGTACCAGATAATGGGGAATTGAAAGCCAGTATTCTAAAAGAGGCACACACTAGTGTATATGCTATGCACCCAGGAAGTACAAAGATGTATCATGATCTGAAGCTCCAGTATTGGTGGCCTGGTATGAAGAAGGACATAGCTGACTATGTGACTAAATGCTTGACATGATAGCAAGTCAAGGCAGAACATCAAGTTCCATCAGGTTTGCTACAGCCTATACGCATACCTGAATGGAAATGGGATCGGGTCACCATGGATTTTGTAAGTGGTCTACCTCTTACTCGGAAGAAACATGATGCAGCATGGGTGATAGTTGATAGATTGACGAAGTCAGCACACTTTCTGCCAGTTAGGACTGACTACTCACTAGAGAAGTTAGCAGAATTGTATATTAGTGAGATAGTTAGACTGCATGGAATTCCACTTTCCATCATATCTGATCGAGACCCAAGATTCACATCGAGATTTTGGAAGAAGTTGCATGAGTCCTTGGGTACACAACTCCACTTCAGCACAGCTTTCCATCCTCAGACGGATGGGCAATCAGAAAGAGCAATCCAGGTAAACAATTTAACCAATTGAAGTAATACAAATATTGAACTGAAATGATAACAATAACATGAAATATATGTCAGGTCCTTGAGGATATGCTGAGGAGTTGTGTCATTGATTTTGAGGGAAGTTGAGATAGATACCTCCCACTGGCAGAATTTGCATACAACAATAGCTACCAAGCTAGTATCCAAATGGCCCCATATGAAGCACTATATGGGAGGAAATGTAGAACTCCAGTGTGTTGGACTGAATTGGGCGAAGACAAACTGGTAGGGCCAGACCTGGTGAAACAGACTGAGGAGAAAGTAAAACTAATCAAAGCCAATCTGAAGGTTGCCTCAGACAGACAGAAATCTTATGCCGATCTGAAGAGAAAAGAAATAGAATATGCGGTTAGCGACAAAGTGTTCCTAAAGGTGTCACCATGGAAGAAGGTATTGAGGTTTGGAAGAAAAGGTAAGTTAAGCCCTAGGTTCATTGGCCCATATGAAGTCATTGAACGTGTGGGTCCAGTGGCCTATAGGCTAGCTTTACCACCAGAGCTGGACAAGATCCACAATGTGTTCCACGTGTCTATGCTAAGAAGATACCGCTCAGATCCTTCACATGTCATCTCCAGGGAAGAAATTGAAATACAACCGGATTTGACGTATGAAGAAGAACCTCTACGGATCCTGGCTCGGGAAGTGAAAGAGTTGAGGAATAAGCAGATTCCACTGGTGAAAGTGCTATGGAGGCACCACAACACCGAGGAGGCAACTTGGGAAAGTGAAGAGACGATGAGGCAACAGTTCCCTCAACTGTTTGCATCAGGTAAATTTCGAGGACGAAATTTAAATTAGAGGGGAAGAGTTGTAACACCCTCCTGGTAGCAACTCCGTACATCCTGCTGTTCCGGTGACCAGTGTCGGTCCGGACAGCTAGAATGTCGGCAAAAATATTTAAACTAAGGTGAGGGACCATAATTAACTCAAATATTAATAAGAAAAATTTGGTAAAAATTTTAGAAATAAAATACAACCAAGTTAAACGAGCCGGTGCCCTAGCGATGGGTAACCAGAGAGAAGTTGCGGTTCTCGCAACGAGGAGCCCTAGACCCCAGGGGAAAAATTATAAAATAATTTTTGGGACTCCAGAGAAGGGTTATTGAGG
The DNA here is from genome assembly GCF_030052815.1 of Hevea brasiliensis. Taxonomy (NCBI): domain Eukaryota; kingdom Viridiplantae; phylum Streptophyta; class Magnoliopsida; order Malpighiales; family Euphorbiaceae; genus Hevea; species Hevea brasiliensis. Next base: position 75,397,123 of record NC_079502.1, on the reverse strand, counting down.
TTCCCATGGCATTAGAATGCCAAGAAAATACCTAGAAAAAGTTTTCAATCGGTACAGACAATTTTGGCCCGTTGAGCCAAACGGAGGGCATTTTGATCATTTCGCCTTCAGAGGTGATTTTTGGCCGACTTGTCCAGTGAAGTAAATAATTAATATGACATAAAATATGAATAAACATTACTAGAAATTAAATTGGAAATGAGTAGTGGAGAAAAGAAAAGAAAAAAATCAAATAAAGCAATTTGTGACATCATAGTGATGTCATTTATAAATTACCAACCAATCACAAGCTAATAAGCTTTCTTAAATACTTAAAAGAGACAAAACAAAGACCAAAACAATTAAAAAAAACCCAGCAGCCATCTCTTTTCCATTCCAGCCGAAACCCTTGCCCATAGCCAACCTCCATTAACACACAATCAATACTTAATTTCCTCCTTCATTTCACTCTAAAACCCTAGAGACCTTTCACTAAAATTTGTCCTTGCACCTTGCAAAACCTTTTGGCAGCCAAGAAGAAGAAAGAAAGTGAAGTTTGGGGCTTGGAAAAATCTGCCACTTAAAGGTTAGTGCATATACACACCTAAAGCTCTTTATTTCTATGCTAAGGGACTTAAAATAAGTAAGAAATTATAACTAAAATGAAAAAAATTATATGTATGTATGCCATGCATTTCGGCAGCCCTATTGAAGGAATAGAAATGGAGTGTTTGATGGACTTAGAGTGAACTAGAGCTTAGGTTTAAAGTGTATACACATATATGTAGAGAATGAAAGAGTTAATGAGGGAAATTATGAAAACATTGAAAATTTGGCTAGGGTTTAGGAATGAAAATTGGACTTGGCATTGGAATTGATTAATGAACATTCTACTGGTCAAATAGTGACCATTTAAGGCAAGTTAATCATAATTTGAAGTGAGTTAATGCATGGCAAAGTGAGTGTGTAGGCTACCTAAGGACAGCAGCAGGGTGACTGAAATTTCAGTCCACTTGGACTGCCATATCTTTGGCTGTGTTGGTCCAATTGGTGTTTGGCCAATTGGACATGAAACTAGGCTTACAATGGCACATTTTTGCTGAAGAAACCATGCCCAAAAGACCAAAGCAAGAGGACCAAAAGTTGGCCCCAATCCGATCCCCGCACAAAGACACTGCAGAAATGACTAAATGAATAGTAATTGTTCATTTGGCCATAACTCACTGTAGATTTGGTCAATTGACCTGAAAGTTTTACAGCAACAAGTTAAGACATATACAAACAACTTTCATGAAGAAACCTACCCCAAATTATGGCCAAAACCTATTCAAATATGCAGTCACAGTCACTGTTCATGTTACTGTAGATATGGTAATTTCTGCAGAGTGGAAATCCGGCCAGCTGTGGTTTTTGGACCATATCTGGAGCTACAAAACTCCAAATGGAGTGATTCAAAAAAATAAATTCAACTAGAAAGAATAAGGAACAACTTTTATGTTTACCAATTCCTCAAATTTCTACTGTAACAGTTCCTAATGGAACAGTAAAGTTATGGTACAAAATCTGAAAAATCTGCTCCTTTGGTTTAATGCTTAGAAATGGTATTAACGCTTAATGCCAACAAGTTTTAAATACAAAATGTGGTATGTTGGGAGTGCCAAAGTCAATGTACATATTTTCTATCCAAAAGTCAACATTTTTGTTGACCAATGAGGTGAATAGTAACACCAAAACATGAAATTCACAAATTGAAGAATTTAAAAGTTTCAAATGCCCTAGTATACCTAACAAGATTGGTTTGGATAGTTTGGCATGCCAATAGGGTTCAGTTAGCGATCGCACATGGCAATATGCCATTCCGTGATTTTATGACTTTTAGCCATTCGACCTTGCATTGAGACTTGGCCTTGTGCACGATATTGTTCTGACTTGTTAGCCGTTGCACACACCGAGAGATGCATATGTGACCGATGGTGTGACGCCCGAGGTACTTGATACCCAAAGGCGGTTTACCGTTATCGATCGATGCGTCTAGTGTAGGTTACTTGGGGCAACCAAATGAATAAAAGTGGACAAAGTAAATGATATACAAATACCAAACAAATATAACATATACATTCATTACATATTTATTTCTTGCTATTTCCTTTATTTTATTATTGCACCACTAAGCATTATTGCTTAGCGCGTTGCTTTTGCCACGCGTAGGTTCTGGAGATACAGATCATGAGCCCAGTAGACCGCAGACTGGGTGAGTCCATCCTGCAGTTCTGCACAGTGTCCGTGTCACCTCAACTTCTGCAGTGCATTGGTAGGACACTAGGCGTCATTTTGATATTTTGTAGCTAATTTTTACTTCCTCATATGTATTTGAACTTATGTAATGTATTTTGATGTTCATGTAAATAATCAAAGTTATAGTTATGAATGCAAAATTTAAGCATTTATTTATTGTTATATATGAGCATTATGAGAAATGGATGTTTGAGAAATGAAAAGGTTGTTGAGAACCGAAATTGAAAATTGTTGAGATTTTGGATATTGGAGTTTGAGATGATTGAATACAAATATTGGAAGTGTTTTTAACAGGTTTCGAAGAACTGTTTTCTCCATTTTTAGCCGGTACTCTGCCGGATTTTCTTTAAAATTTTCGGAACCTCAGATAAATGACAATTTCGATAAATGGCTTAAATAAATTATATTTCACAAATTATATTCAAAAGCATGATAAAAATTAAATAAGGCATATTAGAGTGTGCCGGTACACCGTGTGACATTGCTTACTCGGGTATACTGTACACGGGTAAGGGGTGTCACAATCATACCCTACCAATGCTGCCGAAATTTAAGGGATGGTATACAAATGGCATTCAACAAATTTTCTTTGTAATTTACACTCATTCAAGGTCCTTAACATGAATTTAAAGTGAAATTCAAGGTTAGGCCACTAACCTCAATGGAGTGAGATTTTCCCACTTGCTAAAGTTCATGTTTTCCTCTTCTTTTTGCTCCCAAAAGAATCACCAAGGTGTAAGAACACGTTTTTGTGTTGGGAGTATAAGGGTTAGTGGGGTGAGAGCTAGGGAAAATCAAGCTTTAAAAGCTTGAAAATGGTGGTTAAGGAAGGAGAGGTCACGGCAAGAAGAGGATGAAGGAGAGAGGTCTGATTTTTGTTTCATTTTCCAGTCCATTTTATCTCTTTTAAATAAAGTTATGCCATGTGTCCATATTAGATAGGTTGGGAGAACTTTAATGACATCACTTTGATGTCATAATGCTATTTTCTTTCATTTTCTCTCCATTTCTTGTCTAATTAATTTCAATTAAGTTTTTAACAACAGGTAATCATATTTTATGTTATATAAATTATTTATTTAACTAGAAAAGTTGGCCAAAAATCATCTCTGAAGATGAAATGACCAAAATGCCCTCTGTTTGGCTTAACGAGCCAAAATTGTCTGTACCGATTGAAAAATTTTTCTAAGCATTTCCTTGGCATTCTAATGCCATAAGAACCTCAATGACCCTTCTCTGGAGACCCAAAAATTATTTTATAATTTTTCCCTTGGGTCTAGGGCTCCTAGTTGCGAGAACCGCAACTTCTCACTAGGTTACCCATCGCTAGGGCACCGTCTCATTTAACTTAGTTGTATTTTATTTCTGAAATTTTTCCTAAATTTTTCTTATTAATATTTGAGTTAATTATGGTTCCTCACTTTAGTTTAAATATTTTTTCGGACGTTCTAGCTGTTCGGGCTGACATTGGTCACCGGAATAGTAGACTGCACAGACTAGCTAAAGTGAGGATGTTACATCAAGCCTTTGCCAACCAATTATAAATTGGGTTTTTGCATTTAGAGAGGTAGTATGTATGCATAGGACACTAGAAATAATTTTTAGCAATTTTAATTCAAAGGATTTTGGGCAATTCTCTTTGAATTGATGAGACAAGATGAAGAGGAGAGGGAGAGAGGTGTGCCGCCACACTTGAGAGAGAATAAGAGTGTGTTATGTTTCATCTTTTCTTTTCCCTTTTATGTAATTAGGTCATTAAGTTACTTAAACCCTATGCCATATGTCACCACCTCATTGCATCTTATTTTTAATTGACTCAATCACATTAAGCCAAGTGTCAAAGCTAGACTTAATCTTGACTTTGATCATCTTACATGATAAGAAGACAAATGGCAAGCTTATATAATGCCATGTGTCACCATCTCATGGTGCAACATGTCACCATGTGAAATGACCAAATTACCTTTATATTTTAATTTTGAGTTCTCAACCCAAAATTATTATTTCTCCTCTTCTAATCAATTTATATCAAATATAAAATAATTAATTAATCTCCATTAATTAATTTCTCTTAATTAAATTCATATTTAAACACTTTAAATATAAATTTAACTTTTTATGTTAACTAATTTAAAAAAAGTGTATGTGATCTTGTTTGAGATGAAGAAACATGTATAGTTTGAATCAACTAAATGCAAAGAATTGGTAAACTAGGGTTTGGAAACTTAGGTTTATAAACAAAAATGTGAGAAATGGGTAATGATATGATTGACCTAGTTTGAAGTGGGAAATGGTCAATTGTGACCAAATGGAATGTGTTAGAAGCTGTTTGAACCAAAAAACCAAATTCTGGAGGGTATACGTGGGTCATGCGTCACGGCAAGATGACCAAATTTCCTTTGAGGACCAAAAAGAAATTTTACAAGTCCAATTGGTATGGGACCATTTGGGGATGAAATAGACACTAAATGACGCACTTTCATTTAGGAAGCATGCCCAAAAAGTGACCAAAACCTAGTGAACAACCGACCAAAGTTGAAAAATCACATCGTCAGATAAACTCCACTAAATGAATAAAGTTGTTTGTTCATTTAGCCATAACTTGAGCTTAGCAGATCAAAATGACCTGAAATTTTACCAATGGTTATATGAGATATAGACCTAAAACTTCATGAAGAACACCAACCCAAATGTTGCCATTAACTAAGTCATTTGGCCACCCCAAGTTGGTGACCCAAACTGCCAACACTAAAAATTGCTCGACTCGGGTTGTGTCCAATCCGCAACCATGGTTTAAAATGACTATAACTTGAGCTACAAAAGTCCAATTGGAGTGATTCAAAAGGAGAATAAACTTAAGAGAATAGGGAACATTTTCTATGAAGGAAGTTTGTCAAATTCCAACAGAAAAGTGACCAATGGAATAGTGTAACCTTAGACACTCAAAAATTAAAATTTATCAAATTTGCCTAAAAGACTTAGAATTTGAATAAATAACTAAAACTAACAAATTTAGTGACCAAAATGTGGTATGTGGGTGAAGTTGAAATTTTCATACCTATTAAGCCTTAGAAAGTCAATAATTTGACTTAATAGTGTAGTGAATAGTAACCCAAAACACAAAATTTTAAGAACGCTGAGTTTAGCACGTTAGAGCTAGGCAAAAATGAAGTTAAATTTATTTTTGGATTTATGCTAAGTTATGGTATTGAAACATTGTAAAATTGTGTATTTCAATGGAAAAGAATACCGAAAGAACCAGAGGAACCTAGTCAAGGCCGTGAGGCGACTGCTTGAGGTTTGTGTACAACATCACTATGCTTTAAAATCATTGATAAAGTGAATGAAATATGTATTTTACTTTTGCTTTGAATTGTGAAAGTTTATTTGTGACATTATCTATGATGTTTTGATTTAAATTATTAAAAGTTATTGTGTATATTTAAAATGACAATGTTTAGTAAATTGTTAAGATAAATTTTGAAACCATAGTGTCATGACTATATTTGAACACCTCACTAGCATGATTAGTGGGGTAATTAGTTTCAAATTTTGATTCATTCTCCTAGAAGTGTTATGTGTGCAAAGAGAAGAGGATGGAATGGATATCCATTGGGTTGGCTATTTGAGTTAGCTAGTCTTGTGATGTGATTTCTTAGCCTTGGCTATTGAGATTCATTTATTTCAATGGCAAGATCTAATCGTGGGTTTTATGAAATGTGATTTAATACTTCAAAATGAAATTGTTTGGGGATTAAAATCTCATAATGTATGATTTGTATTTAATTCTCATGTTCACCAAATTTTTGAATAAATGTGATTTAAATTCTACATAAAGATTATTTTAGTATGTTATGCACCATCGAGTCCTAGTACTCAATGATAGCTTTTATCATTCGCAGATATAGAGATTAGAGGAGCAAAGAGATCGAGTCACGAGATTGAGGATTTATCACCTTTGAGTTATCTGTATAATTTACACCGATCAGAATATTTCTTTTGATATATGTATTGCACTTAAATATATGAACAATGTAAATTTGGTCTTGAGCAGTTTGTACAAAGTTTGTATAAAGTTGTAATAAAATTTAGTTTGAATTTTCATAATGTAGAGTTTAGTATGATGTATATATATAGATTGTTGACTTTAATGAATGGAAATGTTTTATTTTAATTTAAATGAGATTGATAGATATTATTTTAATGATTATTAAATTTTGGAAATTGAGAAATGTTGACTGTTGAATTTTGAGATTTGAGAAATTGATTGAGATTGAGTATGAATTTGAAGCAATGGTTGAGAAAATTATTGGAAGTGTTTTATTTCAGGTATTTGAAGAACTGCTTTCAAAATATAAATTAACTGCAAAATTTTTATAAAATTTATGAGAAATAAAATGAACTAAAAATATTAACTAGTTTTAATTTTAATTAAATGTTTTAAATATCTATTAGAAGATGTCACCACTTAACAAAGTAAGAAAATTATTTTAAAATCCCTTGTAGGGTACTTAATGAGTTACCTGTAGGTGAAGTGTAGTTTATTAGGTATTATACGGATCATGTTATGCCTTACAGAGGGTAAGGTGTGACATGTTTAAGTGGTCAGTTAGCAAATTTGAAGTATGTTTTAAATTGAGAAATTGTGTCTTTCTGTTAAGTACAACTGCTCAATGTCCATATTAGTTACATATAGTGCATTACATCATAAATATGAACTAATCTGGAGGGAAATTCCATGTGTTACTTGTTCAGAGATACCCTAACTTCATATTGAATGGAAGAAGGAGATCACTCAATGAAAGCAATCTATCAGCCGAGGCACAAGGGGAAGCCCCACTTTACAAATGTCGTGGATCTCAGAGCACCACCCCCATTAAATGCCGCAGCTTTTCTACATATTGGCTTTGCACAAAGTGATGGTCACAGATTTCAAGAATACCGTTGTATACCCGCTCAAGCTCCACCCTCACACCTATGAGACAACTAACGCTCCAAACAGAAAGCATGATAAATTATCAAGTATGGGGCTGCACTTTAAGAGTACAAAGGACCCGCTTGAGGCAGAGCAATGGCTTGAAAGAATAGACAGAGTATTAAGAAGCCAGATTGTCAAGATAAATCAAGTTTGAATACTCGTGGTTCTACCGCAAGGGGATGCATATGATTGGTGGAAGACCATCCCCACAAATGAGCCGAACCACCAAAGATTGACCGGGATGATTTCATCAGAGAGTTCAGATAGAAAGACGCCCAGACGCATAAGGTGCAAGTGTGGATTAGAAGTTACAAGAGTTTCGAGCTCTAAAACAAGGCAACAGAATGTCGGAGGAGTATGAGAGGGAGTTCTCCCACTTAAGTCACTATGCAGAGTCCCTTTCTACCAACAAGGCAAGATTCAAGAGATTTGAGACCTGCTTAAGCCCGATAAGGATGCAAGTTGTGGATTCAGATATAGCAATTTTTCGTAATCTTATATCTCACACTTTATCGAGAGAATAGAATCTAAGCAACCCCAGTTGAAAAAATCAGAGAAAACCGAGAAATCGTAAAAAGATAAGGGGGGAAAAGTTAGTAGAATGGGTAACGAAGCCTTCGTGGTACTCCGAAAGAAGAAGAAATTTAGTGGACTCCAAAGCAGGGCCAAGGTGAAGATTTAGTAGGCAGATTTTCCCTGACAGTAGACCTCCCAGTGTCCGGCTCACAATGGCAAGGGTTCACATTCCTCGCCCCGCTCTCAAACAGTGAGGACTTCCAGTGTGGCAAGATTCATAGGGGTAATGCTATTGGGCCTACTGTGAGACTCTGCTTTAACTTCCAGTGGAGGCAAGGGCCATATAGCTAAAGACTGCACTAGTGCCCGCTTTCCAAGATATGGTCCAGCCTCCTACTACCGCCGCAGGGATCTATTCAGTCCTCGCCTCGTGAGGTTCACCGCCACTGCAGAGGAAGAGGCAGAGGTAGAGGCACCGGCTCGTGCAACAAAGTAACAATGGGCTTGGTCAATCAAAGACACAGTGAAGTGCTTCAAAAATGTAGTTTACAGCCAATGAGATAATGTGTGGAAGAGGCTGAGACTTTCCGATGTGGTAGCTAGCCGGTACATTCTCTATCTCCTCATCAAGAAGTATTTGTATTGTTTGATCCGAAGTTCAACTCCATTCATGTTAAAGTGCTAGCATAGTCCTGCTCACTTGTCGCTCCATGTGTGCAAATGGGTTTTGGAGTGCTAGTAACTCAAGTCGCGTTAGACAAGAGGTCCGGTCAATAGCCATTTTATAGAAATCATGTTTTTTGGGTGATCCAAGGACATATTTTCCTCGCTGACTTGATTGAAATGCCCTTCGTGAGAGTATGATATCATCTTGGGCATAGATTAGTTAGCTGTGGCCCATCACGCCATGATCATCGTGAGATCGAAGATGTCAAACACTTTGGTCTCCTCTCAGACTGGTGATGTGATGCAATTCATGGGGAGAGGCATTTATCGCCATCAAACATCATTTCGGCCGATAGCCGTAAGGATGATCGTAAAGGGGATGTGAATGATAATTGGTACATGTGATGCATAATCATGTGGGGAGTCCAAAGATTAAGGCGACATCCTTATCAGTGATGTGACTTTCCAGGGTGATGTGTTTCCGGATGAATTGCCGTGATTACCTCCGGTAAAGAGAGGTGCAGCTTGAGATTGATGTTATGCTCCTAGACCTAATCTCCATAACGCCATATAGAATGGCACCACTAGCACTGGAAAGAGTTAAAAGTACGCTTGTAAAGAATTGCTTGACAAAGGCTTTATCCGCCTCTAGTCTATCACCTGGGGAGCGCTAGCGTTGTTGTTTGTAAAGAAGAAAGATGGCACTTCCGCTTATGCATTGACTATCGCCAGCTTCTGAATAAGGTACCTATAAAGAACAAATATCCATTGCCCCACATTGATGACTGTTTGATCGGGCTTGAAGGGTGCAACGCTATTTCTCCAAAATTAACCTAAGATCAAAGTTATTATCAAATTTAAAGTACAAGAGCAGAGTATTTTCTAAAATCGCTTCGTAACCCGCCATGGCCATTATGAGTTCTGCTGGTTATGCCGATTCGTGTTAATTCAATGCTTCTGGCTACGATTTTATGGATCTAATGAACACTATCTTCGCATCATACCACCAGCTTTGTTTGGTGGTATTTATTGATGATATATTGGTCTATTCGAGAAATGCAGTAAGGTTGCATAATAGACATCCATGGATTGTACTACGCGACTTTGAGGGAGAAAACGCCTATACGCCAAATTGTTTAAGTGTGAATTTTAATAAAAAAGATATTTCTTGAGGCATGTAGTATCGTAAGAGGGCATTAAGGTAGATCCAAGTAAGATTGAAGTCGTCTTTAACTGAGGCCACCCGTAAAAATGTCGCGTGTAGATTCGTAGTTTTCTGGTTTAGCCGGATACTACCGTAGATTTGTAAAGGATTTCCATGTTGGCATCTCCATCGATCGAGCTACTTAGAAAGATGTGAAATTTCAAAGCGATTCGGATAAATGCCAATAAGAGTTTTGATGAATTTCGAAGAAATATTTGACTCAAGTTCTAGTCCCGGGATTTACCTACTTTGGGTAAAGAATACATAGTTTGATGTGTGCGGATGCTTCCCCTCATAATGGGTTAGGCTATGTAATCATGCAAGATCGTAAATATCATTGCCTATGCATCACAATTCGGGCAATTTGAAACCGCATGAGAGAAATTATCCAACACATGATTTGGAGTCATATATAGTGTTTACTTCTAAGATCCGAGACACTATTTATATGGGGATAAAGCGTTGCATCTACACAAATCATAAGAGTTTAAAGTATTTCATGTAGCACCCGTGTAAAGAGTTGAATTCTGTGAGGCAGGAGATGGTTAGAGTTGATTAAAGATTATGATTATCCTGATAAACTAATCGCAAGAAAGCTAATGTTGTGGCCGATGCCTAAATCGCAAAGATTATGGCAAGTCTAATGCTTACCTCTATCTATGGTGTACATGAGTTAAGATCATCGCATGCAAATGTACCTGTAGATTAAATGATGATGGGTATGAGTTGCAGCCATGGTACAAACATGTTAATTGATCGATTAGAATGGTCGTCGTAATGACCGTGGCGTATCGTAAATTATTAGAAGAAGTCCTACAGGCAAGAAAACCGTAATTTTCAATCGCAGATGATGGTCATCGCTACACCAAAAGTTAGAACATGTGTTCCTTGGGCATGTTGATCCTATGCGAAAGGGGCATTACCTTGAAGGAAGCACATGAGTCTTTTCACTCATGCCCTCCTCCGTGGTACAAAATGTATAGAGGGCTAAAGGAGCATTACCGTGGATGGTATGAAAAGAGATGTGGCAGGTAGTTTGTTTCCAAATGCCTAACTTGTCACCAAGTGAAGGCAGAGCATCAAGTACTCCTACTGATTTTTACATCCACTACACAAGACTAGCAGTGGAAATGGGAGAGAATAACAATGGATTTTGTGATGGGATTTTCGAGGACAGCAGTAAGAGTCATGATGCAAAGATGGGTCATTATCGACATGCATCTGACTAAGTCAAGCCATTTTCTGGCACAATTCGATGGACTACGGCTTTAGAAAGATTGGCCGTTGTGCATTGATGAGATTGTGAGATCGCAGATAGAGCAAGATCCATCGTGACGTATGAGATCCTAGGTTCACTTCGCCAGATTCTCGTAATTCCTTCCGCAGAGCCCTAGGAACTAGATTGAATCTTGATCGCATTCCACCTACGCATGCATGCATAGCTAGTCCGAGAGGGTAATTCAGATCTTGGAGGATATGCTACGGCTTGTGTGATTGAGTCTCAGGGCAATTGGGATACATATACTTGCCTTTGATTGAGTTCTGTTTATACACAACAATCCCGCTAACTCACATTAAGATGCCTCCATATGAAGCTTTGTATGTATGTAAAATATAGAACCCCGGTTGTGTTGGGATGACGTGAGCAGGGAAAGAAAGATGATTAGACCGAAATTGTTCAACAGACTAAAGAGAAAATCAGTGGTGATTAGAGATCGACTTAAGATCAAAGTGATCGCACCATCAAAAGTCCTATATTGATATGAAGAGTAAGGGATATTGAGTATGCAAGGGGTAGAGAGAAAGTTTTTCTCAAGGTTTCCCCTGGAAGAGGATTATGAGATTCTACAGAAAGGGGAACCGTAGTCCCCTGCCTATTGAGCCATATACATGGAGGTTCTCGCTGGGAAAGAGTGGGTCCTTTGTGCTATCAAGCTTCCGCACTACCTCCAGCAGCTGGAGAAGATACATAATGTCTTCCCATGTGTCTATGTTGAGGAGGTGTATCGATCGTGACTCCATCCATGTGGCGTACTATCAAGTAAAGGAAATTGAAGTGAATCCAGACTCTCACATAATGTAGGAGGGGAACCCATAGAGATTCCGCTATGAGGCAGGCAAAGCAGCCTACTTTAATAAGCAAATACCATTGGTAAAAAAAGTAGTGGAACCCATCATTCGTGCCAGGTGAGGCTACTTGGGAAACGAGAGGAATGAGACATGGAGGAGATACATACCCACAAATTGCTCGTGAGATTGGATACTGCAAAATTTCTAGACTAAATTTATTTCCAAGCTGGGGAGGAATCAGAACACCCTATTTGCATAGCCTTCCTCTCAGTATATTTCAACGCTCCTGGTGATCTGAGCTCTGGGCCCTATAATTAGCAGAGATTAGAACCACACTTACACAAACTTAGAGAAGCCATAAGCAAACACAAATAATTAGTAATTCGCCAACACTAGTTAAGTGGTACAATAAGAAAACAGAACATAAGTTAGTTAAACGAATGCGAGAGTCAAGCAAATGATGGGTGACTTTCTCAGAACGCACTCATAAGTCGATTTAGAATCTCAAATTTCGAACCGTGAAATGTGACGCACTGGCTATTCCTCTTAGGACCATTATAAACATAAAGTGGGAAAAGAGGAAATGGGCGAAAAAGAAATCGTTAAGCCATCTCAAATAATGGTGAGGTCGTGTCAGAGCCGTAAGCAAACATTGAATTTATTTGCAAAACCGTAGATGAACCGGCGAGGTAGGCAATTTAAGGTCAATCACCCCGAGAGTCGACTTCTCACTCTAATCACAAATAAAATCTGATAAAAGAAAATTTCAGAATTTGAGGAATTAAAATTGTAAAGAACTAATAGAAAAATAAATAAAAAAGAAAAGAAAAGAAAATGAAAAAGTTTAAAAGGTGATGATTTCATGCATGATGCCATAAAAATAATTATTAATATATTTAATTAATTAGATTTTTGGTCTTCCTAAATACATAAAAACAAAAAGAAAAGAAAAAGAAAAAAAAAAAAGATCAAAAGTCTTCATCAAGGCCCACTACCCTCACTCTCCAAGGAATAACCATTAAAGCTTGTTTCAAGCTTACAATCCTTCATTAAACTCTCAATAAATTTCCATAAACTCTATTAGAACTTGTTTAGCCACTGAGAAGAAGCTTGGTCATCAAAGAAAGAAGAAAAGAAGAGGGAAATTAGATAATTCAAATTCAAGTGAGGTAAGCACATCAATTTGAAAGTTTGAGATTTAGTAGTGTGTTAGAAGTGTTTGAATCAAAGTCAAATTGATGGAGTATGGTCATGTCACAAGATGATCATGAGGGATCAAAAATGAAATTTTACAAGTCTAATTGGTATGAGACCAATTGGGGATGAAAATAGACACTAAATGACACAATTTTCATTTAGGAAGCATGCCCAAAAAGTGACCAAAACCTAGTGAACAAATTGACCAAAGTTGAAAAATCACATCATCTCAGATAAATCCAACCAAATGAACAAAGGTTTGTTCATTTGGCCATAACTTGAGTTAGGCAGGTCAAAATGAACTGAAATTTTACCAGTGGTTAGATGAGATATAGACCTAAAACTTTCATGAAGAACACCAACCCAAATTATGCCATACCAAGTCATTTGGCCACCCGAAGTTGGTGACCCAAAACTGCCAGCACCAAAAATTGCCTGCACTGGTTGTGTCCAATTCGCACCATGGTTCAAATGGCTATAACTTGAGCTACAAAACTCCAATTGGAGTGATTCAAAATGGAGAATAAACTTAAGACAATATGAAACATTTTCTATGAAGTAAGTTTTATCAAATTCCAACAGAAAAGTGACCAATGGAACAAAGCAACCTTAGACACCAAAATTGAAAATTTATCAAATTTGCCTAAAAGACTTAGAATTTGAATAAACAACCAAAACCAACAAATTTAATGACCAAAATGTGGTATGTGGGTGAAGTTGGAATTCCCATACCTATTAAGCCTTAGAAAGTCAACAATTTGACTTGAATAGTGTAGTGAATAGTAACCACGAAACACAAAATTTCAAGAACCGAGTTTAGCACGTTAGAGCTAGGTAAAAGTGAAGTTAAATTTATTTTTGGATTTATGTTGTTATGATACTGAAACACTGTAAAATTGTGTGTTTCAGTTGAAAAGAATACCGGAAGGAACTCAAGGAACCGAGTCAAGGCCAGAGGCGACTGCTTGAGGTTTGTGCACAACATCACTATGCTTTAAAATTCATTGATAAAGTAAATAAAAATATGTATTTTACTTTTGCTTTGAATTGTGAAAGTTTATTTGTGACATTATCTATAATGTTTTGATTTAAATTGTTGAAAGTTGTTGTGTATATTTGAAATGACAATGTTTAGCAAATTGTTAAGATAAGTTTTGAAACCTTGTCATGATCATATATTTGAACACCTCACTAGCATGACTAGTGGGGGTAATTAGTTTCAATTTTGATTCCTTCTGGAGAAGTGTTGAGGTGTGCCAAGAAGATGATGTGAATGGATATCCATATATTTGAGCTAGCTAACCTTGTGATGTGATTTCTCTTAGCCTCGACTATTGAGATTCTATTTGTTTCAATGGCATGATCTAACGTGAGTTTTATGAAATGTGATTTGATACTTCAAAATGAAATTGTTTGGGATTAAAATCTCATAATGCATGATTTGTATTTAAATGCGGATGTTAGTCCAGCAAGTTTGGGCAGCTATAACTTGAGTTGTATAGGTTTAATTGGTACAAGGCTAATTAGACATGAAACTAGACACATAATGGCACAACTTTGATGAAGGAACCCTATGCAGAAACCAAACATAGTATGTCCTAAAAATTGACCAAATCCGAGTAACACACATTCTGCCTGGGCAAAATGACCAAATGAACAGTGTTCTTTCATTTGGTCATAACTCACTGTAGAAATGTCCAATTAACCTGAAATTTATATCAATAGAAACCTTAGACAATTTAGGACAACTTTCATGAAGGACACAACCCCAAATTTTGACCAGAACTTAATGAAATTGCACACCAAACTCAGAACACCAAAACTGCCAGCATGGATTCTGCCCATAAATTTTAGGTACTGCCCTATCCGGCCAGTTATGGTAAAATGACCATAACTTGAGCTACAAAACTCTAAATGGAGTGATTCAAAAAGGAAATTAAAGAAGACACATAAAGGAACAACTTTCATGAAGAAAGTCTTATCAAATTGTTACTGTAGCAAGGTCCAATGGAACAGTGAATTTGGACCTCAAATTCTGAAAATTTGAAATAAAACCTAGGAGGCTAGGAATTGAGTTTGGCAATCAATGCCAACAAAAATAAAATGAAAAATGTGGTATATTAGTGAACTTAGGCTCCCCAAATTTATTATAAATCAAAATGTCAACTTGTGAATGGAGATGGTCAAATGAAAAGTAATCACTAAAATAAGTGAAAGGTAAAGTTAAGTGACCCCAATGATATAGGAAAAGGGTATAAAAAAAAATTAGAAAGCTATTGTAATAGTTAATAAATAGATAATGTAAATAGTTAATTTAAATTTTGGGAATTGAGTAGCACTAGGATTTAAGGAAACTTAGCTAAATTTGAAATCCATGAAACATTCATGGACTACTTGAAATATGAATGATAATGCACCTAAATCATGAAAAAAAAAATAGATAATTAGGGCTTATGCCTCTTTTTGTAGCTAAAGATTTATACTTTGCATAATTAATGGCATATGAGAAACAAAAACAATGTTTTGAGTACAATGGTACATAAACACCATTGTTGTGAATTGAGATCAAGAATGAATGATGTAAGGAATGTATGAATTATGATGAATGCAAAAACTATGTAGAATTGTGATTTAGAAATTTATACTTTTGCTAAGAATAAAATTAAAACGTTATAAATTATAATTAGAACTTATAATGAAATAATGAAATAAGAAGACATATTAATATTTAATGGTACTTATGTGCCCATGTATTGCCTAGACACGTGTGTCAGATTGGATAGATTGGCATGCGAATAGGGTATTATTTTAGCAGTACTGTAAAAGGCTTTATGCCGGTATTCATGGCTTTATGTCCATATTCATGGCTTTATGTCCGCACTCATGGCTTTTATGCCCGCACTCATGGCTTTTATGCCCAATTATTTGTTATCATGGCTTTTTAGCCATTCTAATTGCATACGTGATTGATGCTCCACGTCCCATGGTATGACTGCCCAAGGCACCACAGTGTCTAGTGCCAACGACCAGTTATCCAGTTTAGTCAGCTTGTCATAGGTTACTTGGGCAGTGAAATTTATTGAAACAAGTTAAGAATATTAGCAACTGAAAATATTAGCAATTAAATAAATGAGTAAGAATGTTTAAAATAAATTAGAACGATATTAAAATTTAATTATTATAAAGGAATTGAGCCTTTTTGAAGAGGAATAAATAAGAACAAATGATAGTTAATTCTAGAAGTATTATATGAAATTAGATTAAATTCCAGAGTTTTCAAATTTTGATCAATTCCTTTTTTTTTTATCATATATTATTTTCTTGTTATATTATTGCACCACTAAGCAAAAATGTTTAGCGTTATGGATTTGTTTTCTCGCGCAGGTACTGAAGGTAAAGCCCAGCGAATATTAAACAGAGATTTTGGAGTTCTGATCTGTAGAAGTGTCTGAAGTATTCAAGGTTGTTACCTCTTCAGCAATGCATGTAAATAAGGCCCATATAGGTCATAATTTTTATGTTGTATAAAATGCTTAGTTATAGCATTGTAATGTAGATTGTCAAAATATAATTAATAGGTATGTGATATAAATTAATAAATCGGTTAGTTCATATGTGATTAAATTGTATATCATATAAATTAATGAAAATTGAAAATTTTCATATATGAGTTGAGCATGAATGGGAATGTATCCAATTGGATATGAATGAAATTGTATGGATTTGAATATGGAATTGAAACATATAGATGATGCATAAAATGATGAGATTTTTATTTTAAAATATTATTGAAAATTTTCAAACAGGTGAATAGTGAAACACGTCAATATTTAATAAAATAGGGGAAACTCCGCTAGTTTCTCCGTAGAAAAATAATTAATATTAAAGGATAATAACTTGAAAATGATTAAGGGAATAAAGTAAGATAAGATAAGGTGCTTCGACACTGAATGTAGCACGCCTTGCTTGGCTACACTGTAGACGGGTGAGGAGTGTTACATTTATTGGTATCAGAGCACGGTTTAGGCGTTCCTAGGCATAGATAGATGGAAAGGGATAGTGTGCATAACATGCATTGCATTCATATGAGTACAGGTGAAACCAATGCAGATCCATTTTCTCTGGTAAGGTGAAGAAATAAGGAGGTAGCAGCTCCTCGACTATTTACACTAGATAAATTTCGAGGACAAAATTTATGTTAGAGGGGAAGAATTGTAACACCCTCACTATAGCAATTCCGTACATTCTATGGTTCCGGTGATCGGTGTCTGTTCGGATAGCTAGAACATCTAGAAAAATATTTAGACTAGAGTGAGGAGTCATAAATAACTCAAATATTAATAAGAAAAATTTAGGAAAAATTTTAGAAATAAAATACAACCAAGTTAAATGAGCCGGTGCCCTAGCGATGGATAACCCAGTGGGAAGTTGTGGTCTTCACAGCTAGGAGCCCTAAACTTGGAAGAAAATTCATAAAATAAATTTTGAGACTCCAGAGAAGAGTCATTGAGGTTTTGATGGCATTAGAATGCCAGGAAAAGGCTTAGAAAATTTTTTCGATTGGTACAGACGATTTTGGCTCAATAAGACAAACAGAGGGCATTTTGGTCATTTCGTCTTCAGAGATGATTTTTGGCCGACTTGTCCAATTAAGTAAATAATTATTATGACATAAAATATGAATAAATATTACTAAAAATTGAATTGAAAATGATTAGAAAAGAAAGAAAAAGAAAAATGAAATATAAGTAGATTAATGACATCATGCATGAGGTAATTAAAATTACTAACAAATGGGAGTTTGACAAGCATTTAAAGAGGATAAAAACTAAATAAACAAGGATAAAACTGAAAAAAGTAAAAATCCGATTGTCTTCTTCAGTTTCCCGGCAGCCTCCCTTTTCCTCACATCCATTGAAGAAGCTTTCATCTCTCTCTTTTTCCAAACCTTAATTTTTCACCATTAAACCCTAAGTTCTCTTCATTAAAAATTGTCCCTACCTCTT
Organism: Hevea brasiliensis; assembly: GCF_030052815.1. Taxonomy (NCBI): domain Eukaryota; kingdom Viridiplantae; phylum Streptophyta; class Magnoliopsida; order Malpighiales; family Euphorbiaceae; genus Hevea; species Hevea brasiliensis. Next base: position 75,379,212 of record NC_079502.1, on the reverse strand, counting down.
AGGAAGGTGTTTGGCAGCCATGAAAATCAAGAAAAGTGAAGTTTAAGCTTGAGAAAAATTCTGCTCAAAAAGGTTAGTGCTATATCTCTCCATTTTTCTCCTTAAATTTAAGGTTAGGTGTATGGATTTAGTTAGAAATTCATGAAATTAAAAGAACATATCCATGTATGGACCAACTAAAATTTTTGGTAGCCTTAGTGATGGAAGTGTTGATGAGTTTTGAATGAATTTAAGTTGTATATGGGTGGTCTTGAACATGAGTATGAGACTTAAATATCATCAAGTGTGTTGAATTGATGTATGTGCATGAATGGATATTTGAGAATTAGGGTTTGAGGCATGAAGTTAGGGTTTTGCCCATATGTTAGTGAATGGAAGTCCTAATGGTCAATTAGTGACCATTTGGCTATGTTTGATGAGGAATTAAAGTGAATTATGGCTTTGGAATTGAGGTTGGGTATGCTGCATTAGGTGACCTGCAGGTTTGTATGTGAGTCCAGCAAGTTTGGGCAGCTATAACTTGAGTTGTGCAGGTTCAATTGGTGCAAGGCCAATTGGACGTGAAACTAGATACATAATGGAACAACTTTGATGGAGGAACCCTGTTCAGAAACCAAACATAGGATGCCCTAAAAATTGACCAAATTCGGGTAATACACATTCTGCTTGGGCAAAATGACCAAATGAACAGTGTTCATTCATTTGGTCATAACTCACTGTAGAAATGTCCAATTAACCTGAAACTTATATCAATAGAAATCTTAGACAATTTAGGACAACTTTCATGAAGGACACAACCCCAAATTTTGACCAGAACTTAATGAAATTGCCCACCAAACTCAGGACACCAAAACTGCCAGCATGGATTCTGCCCAGAAATTCTAGGTACTATCCTATTTGGCCAGTTATGGTAAAATGACCATAACTTGAGCTACAAAACTCTAAATGGAGTGATTCAAAAAGGAAATTAAAGAAGACACATAAAGGAACAACTTTCATGAAGAAAGTCTTATCAAATTGTTACTGTAGCAAGGTCCAATGGAACAGTGAATTTGGACCTCAAATTCTGAAAATTTGAAATAAAACCTATGAGGCTAGGAATTGAGTTTGGCAATCAATGCCAACAAAAATAAAATGAAAAATGTGGTATATTAGTGAACTTAGGCTCCCCAAATTTATTATAAATAAAAAAGTCAACTTGTGAATGGAGATGGTCAAATGAAAAGTAATCACTAAAATAAGTGAAAGGTAAAGTTAAGTGACCCCAATGATATAGGAAAAGGGTATAAAAAAAATTAGAAAGCTATTGTAATAGTTAATAAATAGATAATGTAAATAGTTAATTTAAATTTTGGGAATTGAGTAGCACTAGGATTTAAGGAAACTTAGCTAAATTTGAAATCCATGAAACATTCATGGACTACTTGAAATATGAATGATAATGCACCTAAATCATGAAAAAAAAATAGATAGTTAAGGCTTATGCCTCTTTTTGTAGCTAAAGATTTATACTTTGCATAATTAATGGCACATGAGAAACAAAAAGAATGTTTTGAGTATAATGGTACATAAACACCATTGTTGTGAATTGAGATCAAGAATGAATGATGTAAGGAATGTATGAATTATGATGAATGCAAAAACTATTTAGAATTGTGATTTAGAAATTTATACTTTTGCTAAGAATAAAATTAAAACGTAATAAATTATAATTGGAACTTATAATAAAATAATGAAATAAGAAGACATATTAATATTTAATGGTACTTATGTGCCCATGTATTGCCTAGACACGTGTGTCAGATTAGATAGATGAGCATGCGAATAGGGTATTGTTTTAGTAGTACTACGAAAGGCTTTATACTTGTATTCATGGCTTTATGTTCGTATTCATGGTTTATGCCCGTATTCATGGCTTTATGCTCGATTATGTGTTATCATGGCTTTTTAGCCATTCTGATTGCATACGTGGTTGACGTTCTGCGTCCCATGGTATAAAGGCCCGAGGCAACGCGGTGTCCAGTGCCAACGACCCGTTATCCAGTTTAGTCAGCCTGTCATAGGTTACTTGGGTAGTGAAATTTATTGAAATAAGTTAAGAATATTAGCAACTGAAAATATTAGCAATTAAATAAATGAGTAAAAATATTTAAAATAAATTAGATTAGTTATTTAGTAGAAAGAATTGAAATAAATTGGAATGATATTAAAATTTAATTATTATGAAAGAATTGAGCGCTTTTGAAGAGGAATAAATTAGAACAAAGGATAGTTAATTTTAGAAGTATTATATGAAATTAGATTAAATTCCAGAGTATTCAAATTTTGATCCATTCCTTTTTTTATTGTATATTATTTTCTTGTTATATTATTGCACCACTAAGCAGCAATGCTTAGCGCAATGGATTTGTTTCCTCGTGCAGCTACTGAAGGTAAAGCCCAACGAATATTAAACAAAGATTTTGGAGTTCTGATCTGTAGAAGTGTCTGAAGTATTCAAAGTTGTCACCTCGTCAGCAATGCATGTAGATAGGGCCCATATAGGTCATAATTTGTATGTTGTATAAAATGCTTAGTTATAGCATTGTAATGTAGATTATTAAAATATAATTAATAGGTATGTGATGTGTAACACCCCTCACCCGTCTACAATGTAGCCGAGCAAGGCGTGTTACACGGCATGCCAGAGCACCTAGTCTGTGAATATCTCTTTTTTTTTTTTTTGAACTCAATTTGATTTAAAAAGTCTTTATGTGATATTCATAACATACTAGTTCTATGTTCATATTTTAATAAAATCAGTGTTTCAAATTAGTAATAAAAATTCGGCAAGGTGCCATCTGTATTTCAGACAAACTGTCCTTCTAAACCTTTTAAAAATAGTTCAATATGATAATATTCTCAAAATCTCAACTATTTCATAGTTTCAAAATACAATCCATCATAATTTACATTCATCCAAACACTCTCCATAGGAGTTTAATATGTACAAATTATTACAAACCTTAAAGTTTTAGAATATAGAAAATTACATAACAAAATGTCAAAATACAATTGATAGTCATTACACAAGATCCTAAAGTCCTACCATGTATGGACTATAGTATAGATGACTCTGAACTCCTATGTAGATCTGATGTCTCACCCGGTTGTAGGTCTGCTAGGCTCCGCAACTGTGTCTCCAATACCTACGCATAGCAAAAGTAACGCGCTAAGCAATTCTGCTTAGTGGTGCCAAATATAAAGAAATATGCACTAAAATAAAATAAATGAATTATTTATAAATCTATGACATCGATATTCTTTGCAGTTGTTAATTTTACTTTTATTTGCTAACCTTTCATTTTTGCTAATTTGTGGTGGTGCTGTATGTCAATAAACTGAATTTAACTATTTGAATTTAATAATGCTTAAATTAACTGCTCGTGTAGCCTACATACTGACCAGACTGGATAAACAGATATAATAGCACTGGGTACCTAGTACCTCGTGCCGTCACACCATCAGTCACAAAGTGTCTCCCGGTGTGCAAACAGTGTGGCTAAAAAGCCATATAGTCAATCCGACGATAAGCCAAGTATAATAACACAATACGTGTAGCCGTAGGCTATTAAAGTCACAGTGCAGCATAATAAGCCGTAAAAACACAGTATGGTATGAAGCCATTTATAGAACAGCTGTCAGAATCCTATTGGCATGCCAACCTATCCAAACTAGTCAACTAGGCAAACTAGGGCATATTACAAATTAATTGTTTAATTCTTCATTTTTTTGAGTTTACTAGTTATCATGTAATTCACAAGTCAATGTAAATGTTGACCTTTTTAGCTAATATGGATAAGTTGATTCTAGCATCAACATGCCACAAATTGTAATTCAATATGCTGCCAATATAGTGCAATTTACCCTTTTCACAAGTTGGCATTCATTGCCAAATTACTTCAAGCATCATCGTATGCAAATGTTAAATTTTTAGTTTTAGTGTGCTAGATTTGTCTAGCTTAATGTCCTATTTCTCTTAGTTTTTAGCTTCTGGTCAAAGAAGAAAAATTGTAGCTCTATGTCTTATTGAACTTTTGGCATAAATTTCAGCTCATTCCGAGTTGTTTATACCAAGATATGGTCAATTTACTAAAGCTGGACAGATTGCATCTTTAGTGCAAAATTTGGTTAATTTTAGGTCAAATTCAGTTCTGGCAGTTTTGGTACTCGAACTTGGGCAAGCAATTTGACTTGGTTCTGGCCATTCTGGGCTTTGGTGTCTTCATAAGAATTGTAGCTCTATGTCTAACCTTTCTATGGTAAAAATGTCAGGTCATTTGGACTTGTTTTGAGTGAGTTATGGTCATCTTAATGACTACTGTTCATATGGTCAAAAATCTGGGCTTGCACTTACCAATTTTGGATTAGGTCATTTTTAAGTTCAGATTCTAGGCAGAATTTTAGCAACATTTCTCCATGAAAGTTGGCCTATTTTGTGTCTAGTTTCATCTCCCATTGGCCTCATACCAATTGGGTTTACAATTTTGCACTTATAACCTAATTTAAGTACTACCAATAACACATAACCTGCACATAAAAATCACACTTCCAATTTGACAATCCTCCTCCTCCCAATACTTCAATATTCATTCATGGCACTTCTGTACATATTCAACACAATTCCAGTAAAGCATTTTGGGCAGACACTTAAGTGCTCAATGCACACAATACACCATTAATGTTCAACATTTACTTCAACCTAAATTCAATATACATCAACACCTATATTATACATACACTTCCATGACAATTACACAAACTGCCCACAATTCAACACCATCATATTTCATCTATAAATTTAATAAACTCACACACAATTTCATGAGATTAAAGGCTGCCAAACATAGCAGTTTACTAAAGTATCAAAGTCCCATTTTTAAACCCTTAATTCAAGCGCTAACATACACATACTTGGGCATTAACCTACAACAACTTCCATTTGAGTCAATCAACCTTAATTTGCATCCATTAAAGGTAAGAAAAACTCAAACACATCAAGCTTTCATGGCTGCCGAAAGTGAACAATTTTACAACTCAATAATTTGTTCCATTCTCGTCACCAATTTACTCACCTCAACCTAAATATAAAGTTTACTAAAGCAAGGGAGAGGATTTGGACACTTAACTCTTGAGAGCTTCCCTAAAACTTCACCAAATCTTCTTTTTCTTGTTCCCAATATCTTCCTTAAGATAAGTGTGCAAACTTTAATGAAGCAACCAAGTGGAGATGATGGCTAAATCATTGGTGCGTGAGGATGGAAGGAGTTCGGCCATGGAGGTTTAATGGAGGACCCATTTCGGCTGGTTATTTCTCAAGGTTGAAGATGATGATTTCTGTCCAAAAATGACTTAAATAGGTGTCCCAAAACATGAGTTAGTGGAGCACTAACTTTAATTTAATGTTTAATTATTCAAAGTTTTCTAATTTGCACATTTATTTCATTTCTTTCACTATTTACATAATGTATCACAATTTCATTTTTCATGACATTTTCAAGGTGTAATACCATTTATTTTTAATGGACATTGAGGTCAAAAGGCAACTCTAGGTGTCAAATAACCAAAATGCCTAACTTCGGCTTATATTTCTGATTTTTCGGTAACACTGATTTTTGTCTGTTTCTCGATTTTTTGTTTTTCTTTATACTAATTTATTATTATTTTTTTATATTTCTAGTGTCAATTACATTTCAATAAACCTTTAATTATGTCTCAAAATTTAATTCCAAAGGTTCCCCATAGTCCTGGGGTCGACAATTGCCTTCGCCGTAACTTCCCGGTGCGGTCACCCATCACTACGGTGCCAGCTCGTTTAACTTAGTTTCATTTCCTCTCTTTTATTTTTCTTTAATTTTTCTTGTATTTTATTTTTATTGATTTCATCATTATATGTCTATTCACTATCACCGAAGTGTAGTTCCAGACATCCTGACTTGCCTAGACTGACATTAGGTCACCAGAACAACAGAATGTACAGACTACATACAGGGAGGATGTTACATGATGTAAATTAATAAATCAGTTAGTTCATATGTGATTAAATTGTATATCATGTAAATTAATGAAGATTGAAAATTTTAATATATGAGTTGAGCATGAATGGGAATGTATCCAATTGGATATGAATGAATTTGTATGGATTTGAATACAAAATTAAAATATATAGATGATGCATGAAATGATAAGATTTTTATTTTAAAATATTATTGAAAATTTTCAAATAAGTGTATAGTGAAACAAGCCAATATTTAATAAAATAGGGGAAACTCCGCTGGTTTCTCCGTAGAAAAATAATTGATATTAAAAGATAATAACTTGAAAATGATTAAAGGAATAAAGTAAGATAAGATAGGGTGCTTCAGCACTGAATGTAGCACGCCTTGCTCGGCTATACTGTAGACGGGTGAGGGGTGTTACATCTCCCGCCAATCCTTTGGTGTATTAAGTATTTAATTTGAGAGCTCGGGTAAGAACTCTCCCCCAATCTCTTAGTATATTTTAATTGGAATTTAAGCTAAGAGAATTCGGGTAAGAACTCTCTCCCGACCTCTTAATGTATTTTGTTAAAATTTAAGTGGAGGATTTCAAGTAAGAACTCTCCCTCCACCTCTATATATTTTATTAAGATTTTGGCTGAGAATTCAGGTAAGAACACTCCCCCGATCTCTTAATATATTGCGTTAAAAATTAGGCTGAGTTCGGGTAAGAACTCTCCCCCGATCTTTTAATATATTGTGTTGAAAATTAGGTTGAGCTCAGGTAAGAACTCTCCCTCGGTCTCTTAATATATTGTGTTGAAAAACTAGGCTGAGTTCGAGTAAGAACTCTCCCCCGATCTCTTAATATATTGCGTTAAAAAATTAGGCTGAGTTCGGGTAAGAACTCTCCCCCGGTCTCTTAATATATTCATAAGAACTGCATTTTATAGGAACTTTGAACTGGGGATTCAGGCAAATGGTCTTTCTTGATCCCTTTTATATGGGAATGAAATACCGAAGACACAGGAAGCCCCTGTATAAAGCTTTTCCTAGCCTACAGGACTTAATAATTAGATGGCAGACGATAGGCCGAACTCCTTGCTGATCTCTTGTGTGATCGTTTTGTCAAAACTCTTCGATTTGTGACATCTGATCTCTTTTTAGTCACTCGTCCAAGATCTGAACTCGTCTTGATTCCCGAGCTGTTGTCTTATCGTCTGGGCTCATTCCAAGGCTCGATCTCATAACTTATTTGTTTGACCTAATCTTATTTCCGACTTATTTGACCATTGCTACACCTATTTTCCTTTACCATTTTTCATTAATCAGACCAAAAACTCTAATGTTAAAGTACTCCTGCCTATATTCTTTTGGAGTATTTACGAATCGCCAATGACTCCAACATCTACTCTTGAAAGGAATGAAAACGAGGTGACGATAAATAAAAAGAATGAATAAAAAGAAGACAAAGGAAATAACTACGGGCTAAGATAACCTATTCTGAGATTTTGTGTGGCTGGATAAAAAACTTTAAAAGAAAACTTGAGAAAATAAACCGAGGATATTTGATAAAATGACAGTTTAGATGCTTACTTGTGGAAAGTTGGGGAGGCAGGCGAGCCAATTTCAGTATCCACAAATCTTGGAGAGCTGAGAATAGATGGACGAAGAGCTTGAGCTTACCTGAGGTAATAGGAATAAAGCGGAATGAGGTTGAGCTCGGAAGGCAATGCACAGATACTAAAGTGATGGGAATGAGGCGAAGTGAAGATAGGTTCACAGGGTAGTGCACTGGTATTGAAAATGAAAATCATAGGATTTGGAGCTCTTTGAAATGAAATACTTCAGAAAACTAGTTTCTAAAGTTTCTCAACACTTTGAAAGCTTCAAATGACAAGCAGCAAGACTGAATCAAAGTCCAGAGTCTTTCCACGATAATCACCACCTTCTTCCTATAGTATTGCATGCAGGTATTTATAGGGAATGGGTGTCTAAAATGAAGGATCAGGATCTTATCAGGGGGAGATGGAAGGCTTAGATTAAAAAGGACATAATCTGATGTCTAAGAATTAAAGAGAATCAAAATGCAGGGTCGGAATTCCGTTCAGAATATCTGTCCTTTCTTCCCTTAATCCAACGGTCAAGGGTCTCGCCTTACGAAATGGATCCAAAGGCTGGGAATAAAAGGCGCCAAATCTGTCATCTACTTTTGATATGAGGGCTTTAGATCCATCCTTACAATTATAATCAACGGTGGAGATCGAGATGTACAGAGCTACTTTAACCGTTTGGCGTCTAGTGGCTAGGAGGGCGTCCTTGCAAATGAGATGTGTGATGAGGATCTGATCATGCCTGTAATGCTTTAACTAACTCAGATCTGATGGTGAAGGGAGTTAATCAAAAGTTCTGACCAAAAGTTATTTAATCCCTCTTTGTTCTCCGATCTCTATAGGTCGGCCCCTGTTTCTTCCGATCTTTTGTGGCTGACCCATCTTAAGATTGTTATTCTGATCTCTATCTTCTTTTGCATCCGATCTTTTATTTCCTGATCTCACTATTTTCCAACCTTCTATTAAATCTGACCTATATCAGTCAAAGCAATAGATTCTTCAGTTACCGATGAGCCCGCTTCGAGTTCTGCGATAAATGCCAGGGCCCTATATATATGCAGCAATAGAAAATCACCTTCACACTTCACTTTTTCCTTTTTCAATTTATTTTCAATGCACCACTTCCCCAATCTAGCTTTTTCGGTGATAATTCTAATTATGATGGCCATTTTGATCTTTTTCTGACAGTTTCCTTCGCCCCTCGCTTGAAAATTTATGACCCCGGCGATCGGAGAGCTATGAGAATGTCATCTAATGATAGCGAGGGAACCAGATCTTTTGAGATCGCCCAAATAATGTAATCAGATCTTTTAAGATCGCCCAAATGATGTAATCAGATCTTTTGAGATCGCCCAAATGATGTAATCTGATCTTTTGAAAATGAAATGAAATTTTTACTTGAATGTTTTTGTTTTATTATTGCATTGGTTATTTTTCCGATCTCTAATAAGTGTACTCGATCTGATCCCTAAACGAATCACCATTTGCCGATCCGTGGGTTTGGAAATTTGTTTAATTCAATGACCTTAGTTGACTGATCTCATTTATCTGACTTTTTTACTATGTTTTTGGAACCTTCTTTTGACGTGTCATGGAGGCAGCCCGGTCCCACTAACCGATGCGTCACTTAGGACTTCATGAGCATTTAATGCTCAGACGGGTATAAATAGGGGAACGGTTAGTCATTTGTTTCCTTATGTCATTTTTAGACCTTCCCCTAGCGATTTCAATACTTTCTCTCACTTTCTAAAGTTTTCAGGCACCGATTCACACTCCAGTAAGGGTTTTGATTTTTTCTCAATTGGTTCTCACTTTTTTTTTTTTTTTTTTTCTGAAAATGAGCGGTACCGATGGTCATAGAGCTGCTAATCCTCCCACCATTCATATCTAATGGACATCGGACGAAGTTGAGGTGGTCAGGCTGAGCGGGCGACCCGAACCTTCTACAACCTCTGTCTCAGCCCACGGTCGGGCGGCCCAATGAAAATAAACATCTTCTTCAAGGAAAGAAAACTTACCCATGAATGAGTTGCCGTTGGTCCTCAAGGAAATCGATCTACAATCCATTAATCAAGAATACAACCTTCGGACTGACTCCTTCGAGCTCATCAGATGTCATGGCTTTCTCCGAGCTGATCATTTCTTTGAAGAAAATGACATGATCATGGTATATGAAGAATAGTTGAAGGCTGGGGTTTGGTTCCCCGAGGACGAATTCTTTAGAGCTATTTTGAAGTTCCATCATATACGTGTAGCCCAAGTGCACTCGAACTCTTGGCAAACTCTAGTGGCTTTCAGAGGCTTATGCCGAGCTAAAAAGCTCAAGCCTACAGCAAAGGTTTTCGCTGAGTTGCATAGGCTCACTCGGTGAAAGGATGATGAGTATTGGTTTTTCCAAGCCAAGTCGCATTGTGGGCTTTTTACTAATCTCCCTTCTTCGTTGAAGAATTGGAAGAACCTATTCTTTATATTGAGGAGTAAGATCCCGAATGGCTTTGAAGGTATCCCACGCAGTTGGCAGTACCTGGTCCCTTTAGCTCCAAAGAAGATCGCCTTAAATATAGACGAGGACGTTATCATAAAGGAATTGAAGGATCAGGCGGCTTCTCACAAGTATTCATGTATAGATGCAGTTTATGCCCGAACTGAAGTGGTGGCTAATGCAGATGATAGCCCATGAGGATTATGAGCTACAGCTCTCTGACCTTAAACTCGGGATCGGTATAACCTAAATCTTTAGCCTCCTGACTTAGGTGATCTCAATAACTTATTTTCTGTGCAAGTATGGCTGGAGGTGAGGGCGCAAAGGAGAGCCGTAAGAGAAAAAAGGAGGTCGCCCAGAAAGTGTGAGAAATGAAGATTGCTGCTGTATTCCAAATGCCAGGGCGAGACTCGGTAGAAGTGTTGGGCTCTTCGTTCCGACCTTCAGGATAACCAACCCCAGAGATAGAGATCGCTCCTTCCCCTCTTCAACAAGATGAACTGCCACCTTTATCGGTTTCTTTAAGTGTAGAAGGAGGGTTTTCCCAACCTGCTATGAGGACCCTCTCTCGTGGTGCCTAGGTCCTCATCCACTCGCTAGAGGAGAATCACTCGTTCGAAGGAATCCTGGCCTGGCCAAGGTTTTGGGTGCCACCATTTATTTACAGGACGATCGAAATAGGCTGACTCAGGATAGCATTGACAAGCTCCTGGCTCAGACGATGAGCTTGAGCATAGAGAGCCTTGTGAATTGACATATAATTAGAGAAAAGGCTTATCTCTTGAGATAATAAATTCTGAAGGTGGTCCAGGACTCTACTTCCGCCAAAACCCAACTTTTGTCTACTCAGGACTACATTGCCGAGATTGAGGGTCAGAAAAAATCTTATGAGGATAGGATAGCTGAACTGGAGTGGGAACTTGAAGAAGCTCAGGCCTGCTGAATTGCCGATGTCAATCGCCTTATCGAGGAGATCAAAGTGAAAGAAGAAGAGGTCATGGCAAGGGAAACTGGTGCTTATGTGAATGCTCATGGCGATCTTTTGGCTGAGCTTGTAAGATGCTATCCTAAGGAAGACTTCTCCTGGATGGTGGATATTGTCCCTACAGGTGAAGAGGAGAGCGAGGAGGAGCCTGAGAGAGAGAGGGAGGATGATAGAACTGATACTATACCTGGAGAGCAGGTTAGGGGAGACCCTCCTGCCGAATGACTTTTACATTTTTATTTTGAAATGAATTGAAGTCTTTTATGTTCAATTCCTTAATAAGATCAAAAAGCATCCAAACCAAATTATCTGAGTACTTAATTGATCGAATGCAGTTGAACATTAAACCTGAGAGCGACTATTAATCAAAAGATATCAAATTACTCCAAGAGATCGGAAAAATATTACACGCGAACATGAGATCGGACAGAGCCATGACTAAATACCAAATGGAACTTTAGAATATTAGAATTGCAAAGATTTAACACTGACTTGAACTTTTAAGGTCGGAACCATTATTAGACTAGATAAAAACCTTAAACTTCATTTTGAGGAATATCTGGGCAATTCAAGCAAGAAGCCTGATCACAACATTAGTCAAATGGAATTCTGCGATATTTGTACATAAAGAGATTGGAGAACAATAGCAGGCAAGATTGGATGGTCCAGAGATCCAATATTGACTCGATCTCATTTGATAAAGACCAAGAGATCGAAAAGTAATCTAACATGAGCATGAGATAGATTTGATCCAGGGACGAGTGATCAGTAAGTTCAGAAAAGCTACCTATGATCGGGACATTAGTTGAGAAAGGATAATAAAGTTTCAATTTTAAAAGAACCTTGTCGTCAAAGGTCGGCCAAAATATGGTGTCTACAGCTGCCCCTCTTTACATAATTTCTATTAAAGAGAATGAAATTCTCTTGTATAGGAATCATGTAAAGATTCAGAACCATATTTTGGGGGGTTGGGATATTAGAACCAAAGGTCGACAATGAAAATTAAATGATGAAAATTAAAATCAACTTGGGTCTTAAACCTAAAGGTTGATGACGGGAAATTAAATGCTGAAAATTAAAATTAATTTGGATCTTGAACCCAGAGGTTGATAACAGGAAAATAAATGTTGAAAATTAAAATTAACTTGGATCTTGAATCAAGCGGTTGATAACAGGAAAATAAATGCTGAAAATTAAAATCAACTTGGATCTTGAATCCAGAGGTTGATAACAGGAAAATAAGTGTTGAAAATTAAAATCAACTTGGATCTTAAATCTAGAGGTTGATAATAGGAAATTAAAATCAACTTGGATCTTGAACCCAGAGATTGATGGCAAGAAAATAAATGCTAAAAATTAAAATCAACTTGGATCTTGAACCCATAGGTTGATAACAGAAAATTAAAACCCAGAAGTTGATAACAGGAAAATAAATGCTAAAAATTAAAATCAACTTGGATCTTGAATCCAAGGGTTGATAGCAGGAAGATAAATGCTGAAAGTTAAAATCAACTTGGATTTTGAATCCAGAGATTAATGACAAAAAATTAAATGCTAAAAGTTAAAATCAACTTTGATCTTGAATCCAGATATTGATAACAAGAAAATAAATGCTGAAAATTAAAATCAACTTGGATCTTAACTCTAGAGGTTGATAACAAGAAAGTAAATGCTCAAAATTAAAATCAACTCAGAGGTTGAGGGTATGAAATGTTGTGTTTGTACCTTTAATGATCACAAAGCAAACCTGACGCAAGATGTTCCTCCAATCAAAGTGTACTTAACAAGGTCCCAAAGATAGATGATTAATGGAGAGGGTTAGAACTAGTCCTGAGGCTTGGCCTACAATTTTCTCCTTTTACTCACTTTTTCAGGATGCCCTTTCAGGCTTTCACACCCTACTCATTTTGCAGAAAGCGCCCTTGCGGGTTTTTGCCCTCTTTCACACATTTTGCTAGGAGTGCCCTTTCAGGTTTTCACTCCTACATTTTTTTTTTACACCAATCGCCCCGCCATCGTTTATCCCCTGTAAATCTCATAGCAAAGTATATGAGGTCACCAATATTCAAATCCTGATCTTATAATAAAGTTTTAATGAATTAATAGTGCATAAATCAAGGTATATAAAAAAAACAAATTAGAGTGAAAGAATAATTTTATTATGGCTTAAAAACAAAGGTACAATTTCAAAGGAAAAAGATATAAGAATAGATCTCACAAATTTCTTTTAGCTAACTTTGAACTCCCTTAACTGCCACCATTTCAAGTAATCTTCCGATGAACGTTCGTGCCGTGGTGACTTATTACCTCTTCTAGTCTCAGGCCTCCTTCCTTATTTCTCTGTTTTCTGGTCCTAGGAGCGCCCTTTTAGGTTTTCACCCCTAGAGGATGATCCTTTTTTTTTCTCACTTTTTCAGGATACCCTTTTGGGTTTTCACCCCCTACTCATTTTTCAGAAAGTGCCCTAGCAGGTTTTCGCCCTCTTTTACACATTTTGCTAGGAGCACCCTTTTGGGTTTTCACCCCTACATTTTCTTTTTAGGCATAATATCTTTTTACAGCATCTGCATTCATGGGTCTTTGGAATTCTTCCCCGTCCATATGAGTCAAAATCAGTGCACTGCCAGAAAATGCCTTTTTAACCACATAGGGTCCCTCGTAAGTTGGTGACTATTTGCCCTGGGGATCATTTTGATTTGGGAGGATCTTTTTTAAAACTAGATCTCCCAATTGAAATTCGCATGCGCGAACATCTTTATTAAATGCTTTAGCCATTCTCCTTTGGTATAATTGCCCATGACATGCCCCTGTTAGTCTTTTCTCATCTATTAGATTTAGCTAATCTAACCTCGATTGAATGCATTCTGACTCGTCGATTTCTGACTCTTTTAGAATTCTTAGGGAGGGAATTTCCACCTCTATAGGTAAAACAACTTCCATTACATAGACTAATGAATATGGAGTTGCCCCAGTCGATGTCCTTATGGAGGTCCGATAAGCATAAAGGGCGAAGGGAAGCATATCATGCCAATCTTTATAAGTGACAGTCATTTTCATGATTATTCTCTTGAGATTTTATTAGTGGCTTCCACCGCTCCGTTCATTTGGGGACAGTATGGTGATGAATTTAGATGCTAGATTTTGTACTGGTCACATAAATTTTGGATCTTTGGGCCATTCAAATTCTTAGCATTATCAGTGACAATCTCGTTGGGAAGGCCATATCGGTAGATAACATTATTCTTGAAAAATTTGAGGAATGTATTTTGCGTGATATGAGCATATGACGCTACCTCAACCCATTTGGAAAAGTAGTCATGCAACATCCTCACTTTAGCTAGTCCGTACAATCTACTGTTCCATTGACCAATGTCGGTCTGGGCAACCAGAATGTTTGAAATTATAAATAGACTAGAGTGAGGAGTTATAAAGAAACTAAATAATGCTCATGACAATCAAGGAAAATTTATAAGAATGAAATACACTAAGGTTAAACGAGCCGAAACCCCAGTGATGAGTAACCCAAAGGGGAAGTGACGGTGAAGGCCGTTAACAACCCTTGACCTAGGGGAAAAATTATAAAATAATTTTTGGGACTCTAAAGAAGGGTCATTGAGGTTCTTATGGCATTAGAATGCCAAGAAAATGCTTAGAAAATTTTTTCTATCGGTACACACAATTTTGGCTTGTCAAGCCAAACAGAGGGCATTTTGGTCATTTCATCTTCAGAGATGATTTTTGGCCAACTTGTCCAGTTAAATAAATAATTTATATGACATAAAACATGAATAAATGTTGTTAAAAATTTAATTGAAATTAAATAGACAAGAAAAGGATAGAAAATGAGAAAAAATAAGGATTTTGACATCATTATGATGTCATTACTATTCTTCCACCCAATCAAATGTTGACAAATGGCACTAAATTGTTTAAAAAGACTAAATGGGCAGAAAACAAAAGAAAAAATCGGAAAAGCCTAATCCTTCTTCCTTGCCGTTTCACTCCTCTCCATGGCCACCATTGTCAAGGTTTTCAAAGCTTGATTTCTATAGTTTTTCACCCACTAAACCTTATGTTCCCAATATAAAAACTTATTCTGACATCTTGGTGAGTCTTTTGGGAGCAAAAAGAAAAGAAAAAGAAGAACCTTAGCAAGTTGGAATTTCACTCCATTAGAGGTTAGTGACCTAAACATGATTTTCTCTTTAAATTCATGTTAAATGAGTATGATTGAGTGCAAAATTACAAAGAAATTTAATAAATACCATGTGTATGGTCATCCCATATTTTCAGCAGCCTTGGTTGGGGTAAGATTTTGATGATTTTCATGGAACTAAAATGGTAGTATGGCTGCCCTTAGTATTAATCTCTTAAGTGGAGTAATGAAATGCAAGTAATAATGCATGGTTTGAGATAGTTGACTTAGGGTTTGGGATGAAAATGAGACTTTGATCATGTGATGGTGAAAGTAGGTTTTAATTGTCAATTAGTGACCATTTGGTTTTGTTTGAATAAGAAATGAAGTGGTTTGTGTAGTGGGAATTGAGTTTGGTGTGGCTGCCCTTGGTGACCTACAGAACTAGGCATGAGTCCAGTAGGTTTGGGCATCAATAACTGGAGTTGTAGAGGTTCAATTGGTGCAAGGCTTATTAGACATGAAACGAGACACATAATGGCTCAACTTTGGTGAAGAAACCATGCCCAGAAAACGAAATCAAGTTGACCTAAAGATTGCCCTAATCCGGGTGATCTGCATTCTGCCTGGGCAAAATAACCAAATGAACAGTGTTTAGTCATTTGGTCATAACTCAGTGTAGAAAGGTCCAATTGACCTGAACGTTTACCAGCAACAAGCTGAGATATAGACCTACAACTTTCATGAAAAAACCTAACCCAAATTATGACCATAACATATTCAAAAAGTGACCTGCAGTCATTGCTAAAAATACTATAGATTTGGTCAGTCCAGAAACTCTGGAAAAATTATAATCCGGCCAGTTGTGGTTTTTAGGGTATAACTTGAGCTACAAAACTCCAAATGGATTGATTTAAAAATGAAAATGTAACTAGACAAAATAAGGAACAACTTTCATGTTGATTATTTTGCCAAATTCCCACTGCAAAAATGACTAATGGAACAATAAATACAGTGCTTGAAAACTGAAAATTTTGAACAATTAACATTAAGCTTAGAAATAGTATTGGCAACCAATACCAACAATTTTAGAATGCAAAATGTGGTATGTTGGTAGTACTAGAACCAATGTACCTATTGCCTATGCAAAAGTCAACATTTTAGTTCACTAATGAAATGAATAGTAACACCTAAACTTAAATTTCTAGAATTATACAATTTAAAAGTGTAACATGCCCTAGTACACCTAGCAAGATTGGTTTGAATAGGTTGGCATGCCATTAGAGTTCTGTTAGCAGTACTACATATGGCTTCATGCCATTCTGTGTTTCATGGCCTCCCATGCCATTCTGTGATAAAATAGCCTTTGGCTATGGTAATTGAGTTATTATACTTGAATTATATCCTTGATGATTATTACAGCTTATTAGCTGTTCTGTTGCACACCGGGAGACATAATGTGACCGATGGTGTGATGGTCCGAGGTACTTAGTACCCAGTGCCAGTTTACCTGTTTATCCAGTCTAGTCAACTAGTATGGGTTACTCGGGCAATGATAATAAATCTTACCAAATTTTAATCAAATAATACTGCAATAAATATCAAAAATTAAGTCTACAAAAAATGTAAACATACATTTTTCATATTTATTTTATTTTAGTTATTTTATTTTATATTGTCACCATTAAGCAGAATTGCTTAGCGCGTCGCTTTTGCCGCGTGCAGGTACTAGAGACATAGCTAGGGAGTCCAGCAGGCCTTATACAGGGTGAACCTTCATATCTGCGCCCATAGTCCAGAGTCACCTCACATTGCAGTGCATTTGGTAGGGCATTAGGCCACTTTTGATATTTTGATATTTTGTATTTTGTAAACTTTTGTAATGTATATTATAAATTCATGTAATAATGCTTTTGATGTAATTATCTATGAACTATGTTCAGTAATAAATGTAAGCATTTCTCATTGAGTTGACTGTGATATGAATTGAATTAAATTTTGAGATACTGAAGTCAATTGAGAAATTGCTGAGAATATGTTGGTGGTTGACTGAGAATAATGTGATGATTTTATTGGAAGTGTTTTAAATAGATTCAGAAGAATTGTTTTTCCAATTTATTGCCGACACTCTGCCGAATTTTCTGTAAAATTTGTAGAAAAATTTAGATTAATAAAAAATTATAAATAAATAAGTAAAAAGGGTAAAATGAATTGAAATATGATTTGGTGCTCCGGTACACTGTGTGGCATATCTTGCTCGGCTACACTATAGACGGGTAAGGGGTGTCACATTTAGTGGTATCAGAGCATCGGTTTAGGCATTTCTGGGCCTAGATAGAGTGCATACCATTGCATTGCATTTATAAGTGTTGAGGTGACACTGATGTAGATCTGTTTGTTTTCTTATTTTGAATAGGATTTGGATTCTGCTTCTCAAAGAGCAGTTGATGAGGAGGTGGAGAGTCGTGCTCCACCAAGGGCTGAATCTGGGGGTAGGGGAGAATCTGCTTCACCAGCAGCTGAAGCACCTGCCCAACCTCAGTTTGCACTATTTCAGCAAATGACCGAGTTTTACCTGCAAACGATGGGGGCAATTCCACCACCACAACCACAGCCACAACCTCCACCAGCACCACAGAAGTCCCATCTGGAAAAACTGCGAAAACATGAGGCTATGGATTTCTTTGGGAAGAGGGAGGATGATCCCATGACAATAGAAAACTGGTTGGATAGAACAATCAGAGTGCTGAAACAGCTTAATTGCACCCCCGAGCAGAACCTGGAGGGTGCTGTGTCCCTACTTCAAGATGATGCATATCAGTGGTGGGACACAGTAACCAGTGAGGTACAACCAGAACGGATCACCTGGGAATTCTTCCTCACAGAATTCAGGAAGAAATATGTCAGTAAAGTGTATTTAGAAGAGAGAAGAAGAGAATTTATCAGTCTAAGACAGAGACAATTATCAGTGGTAGAGTATGAGCGAGAATTCACCAGACTGAGCTGGTATGGGAGGGAGATAGTCCCTACAAAGGCAGAGAGGTGCAGAAGGTTCGAAGAAGGGCTTAATGACAATATCAAAGTCATGATAACGGCATTGGAGATCACAGATTTTTCCAAATTGGTAGATGCTGCATCGAAAATAGAAAGGGTCCAAATCAATGAGCAAACTAGAAGAGAAAGACAGCAGAAGAGGGGTTCGGGTCAGTCCAGTTCATTTTCTGCTCCTAGTAAGAAGAGTAAGGGTCCTCCTGCTCAGGGTTCAGGACAACCACAAGGTCAGGGTCAGTCCCAGGGGCCTAGACCACAGTTCACACCTAGGAGAGGCCAGTCCACACCATCAGTGGGTAGCTCTCCAGGGACAGTGTTCAAGGGACCAGCCCCAGCATCTTCTGCCTGTCCGTACTGCCAGAAGTAGCATAAGGGGGACTGTTGGAGAGTGACCAGTGCATGCTTACGGTGTGGATCTATAGAACATCAGATCAAGAATTGTCTAAAGAGGACTACTACAGTTGCTCCAACACAAGCTGACAGACCTGCTCCTGCACAACAAAGGGGTAGGAAACCTGGTAAATTTGAGGCAGCTGGTACATCACTGAGGCCTGCATCCGAGTCAGTTGAGAGGCTAGAGACTAGAGTACATGCCAGGGCCTATGCCATCAGAGCTCAGGAGGAGCAAGATGCCCCAGATGTCATCAGGGGTACGTTCTCTCTTTACAATACTTTTGTGCATGCATTGGTAGATCCAGGATCCACTCATTCATACATCTACATGAAACTACCCGTAGAGAGGGGAGTTCCAGTAGAGGACAGTGATCAAGACATTCTGGTTACAAATCCACTAGGCCACAGTGTGGTAGTGAATAAGATGTATAAAGGTTGCCCATTGAGGATTCAGGGGTATGAATTCTCGGCAGACCTAATTGAATTGCCCTTCCATGAGTTTGACGTGATTTTGGGAATGGACTGGTTGTCACGTCATCAGGCAATAATTGATTGCAAATTGAAGAGGATTTCTCTGAAAACTTCTAAGGGTAATGAGATTACTGTTGTGGGTGAAAGGACATATTTCCTGTCCAATGTTATCTCAGCCACAGTTGCAAGAAGATTGATGAGAAAAGGCTGTGAAGCTTACCTAGCATACATGGTTGATACTAGGCAGGCTAAGCCAAACCTGTGTGATATACCCATAGTGAGAGAGTTCCCAGATGTATTCCTTGAAGAGTTGCCTGGTTTATCACCAGAAAGGGAAGTCAAGTTCGCTATTAAGGTAATGCCAGGTACAACACCAATTTCTATTGCTCCTTATAGGATGGCACCCACTGAATTGAAGGAGTTAAAAATTCAGTTGTAGGAGTTACTCGATAAGGGGTTCATACACCCCAGTGTGTCACCATTGGGAGCTCTGGTACTCTTTGTGAAGAAGAAGGATGGAACTTTGAGATTGTATATTGATTACTAGTAGTTGAATAAGGTATCTGTGAAGAATAAATATCCATTACCCAGAATTGACGATCTATTTGATCAATTGAAGGGAGCCAGTGTATTTTCAAAAATTGATCTCAGATCAGGGTATCATCAGTTGAGGGTAAAGGATGCAGATGTGTTAAAAACTGCATTCAGAACCCGGTATGGGCATTATGAATTTCTAGTGATGCCGTTTGGGTTAACAAATGCACCAGCAGCATTTATGGACCTTATGAACCGTATCTTCTATCCATATTTAGATCGGTTTGTAGTGCTCTTTATTGATGATATTCTGGTGTATTATAAGACTAGGGAAGAACATGATGAACATTGGAGGATTGTTCTGCAAACCCTACGAGAAAAGAAGCTGTATGCTAAGTTGTCCAAATGTGACTTCTGGATGAGTAAAATCTCCTTTCTTGGACACATAGTATCAGCTGAGGGGATTAGAGTGGATCCCAAAAAGATAGAAGCAGTGATGGAATGGAAGCCTCCTAGAAATACAACTGAGGTTAGAAGTTTCTTGGGGCTAGCTGGGTATTACAGAAGATTTGTGAAGGGGTTCTCTCTTATAGCTGCTCCAATGACCAAGTTGTTGCACAAGAATGTGAAATTTGGCTAGAACGACAAGTGCCAAGCCAGTTTTGAGAGGCTGAAGGCTATGTTGATAGAAGCACCAGTGTCAACACAGTCAGTGTCAGGAAAAGACTTTGTGGTCTACAGTGATGCCTCACATAATGGGCTAGGGTGTGTATTGATGCAAGAGGGGAAAGTGGTTGCCTATGCTTCTAGGCAGTTAAGGCCACATGAACAAAACTGCCCTACTCATGACTTGGAGTTAGTGGCAATTATCTTCGCACTGAAGATATGGAGGCATTATTTATATGGTGAAAAATGCTACATCTATACAGACCACAATAGTCTAAAATATTTGCCAACCTAGAAGGAGCTCAATTTTAGACAAAGGCGATGGATTGAGTTCCTAAAAGACTATGATTGTGTGATAGATTATCATCCTAGGAAGGCAAATGTAGTTGCTGATGCTTTAAGTAGAAAATCCATCACAGCTTTAAGATCACTAAATGCCCGTCTGTCCTTAGCTCAAGATGGAGCTATTTTGGCTGAGTTACAAGTGAGCCATACCTGCTACAGCAGATACAAGATGGGCAGAAAACAGATGAAAAATAAATGGCTATTGTGGGTAAAATTTCAGAAGGGAAAGAAACTGATTATGAGGTAAAAGCAGATGGGTGTCTGTACTACAGAGGAAAAGTGTGTGTACCAGATGATGGGGAACTGAAGACTACTATTCTAAAAGAAGCACACACTAGTGTTTATGCTATGCATTCGGGAAACACAAAAATGTATAATCATTTGAAGCCTAATTATTGGTGGCCTGGTATGAAGAAGGATGTAGCTGACTATGTGACTAAGTGTTTGACATGTCAGCAAGTTAAAGTAGAACATCAAGTTCCATCAGGATTGCTACAGCCTATAAGCATACCTGAATGGAAATGGAACCGGGTCACTATGGATTTTGTTAGTAGTCTACCTCTCACCCAAAAGAAGCATGATGCATTGTGGGTGATAGTGGATAGATTGACGAAGTCAGCACATTTTCTGCCAGTTAGGACTGACTACTCACTATAAAAGTTAGCAGAATTGTATATCAATGAGATAGTTAAACTGCATGGAATCCCACTTTCCATCATATCTGATCGAGACCCAAGGTTTACATCGAGATTCTGCAAAAATTTGCAAGAAGCCTTGGGCACACAACTCCGTTTTAGCATGGCTTTTCATCCCCAGATGGATGGATAGTCAGAACGAGTGATCCAGGTAAACTTAAGAAATAATTGAATTTTCACAAATAATAAATTGAAATGATAGTAACAATGTCAATTATGTAATAGATCCTGGAGGATATGCTGAGGAGTTGTGTCATTGAGTTTGAGGGGAGTTGGGATAGATATCTCCCACTGGCAGAATTCGCATATAACAATAGCTACAAAGCTAGCATTCAAATGGCTCCGTATGAAGTACTATATGGGAGGAAATGTAGAACCCCAGTGTGTTGGACTGAATTAGGCGAAGATAAGCTGGTAGGACCAGACCTGGTAAACAGACTGAGGAGAAAGTGAAGATAATCAAACCTAACTTGAAGGTTGCCTCAGATAGATAGAAATCTTATACCGACTTGAAGAGAAAAGAGAAAGAGAATGCAGTTGGCGATAAAGTGTTTCTCAAAGTCTCACCGTGGAAGAAAGTACTGAGGTTTGGAAGAAATAGTATGTTGAGCCCTAGGTTCATTGGCCCATATGAAGTCATTGAACGTGTGGGACCAGTGGCCTATCGGCTAGCTTTACCACCAGAACTGGATAAAATTCATAATGTATTCCATGTTTCTATGTTGAGAAGATATCGCTCAGACCCTTCACATATCATCTCCATGGAAAAGATTGAAAACCAATCAGACTTGACATATATAGAAGAACTGATACAGATCCTAGCTCGGGAAGTGAAAGAACTGAGAAATAAACAAATTCTACTTGTGAAAGTGCTTTGGAGGCACCATAACACTGAAGAGGCAACTTGGGAAAGTGAAGAGACAATGAGGCAACAGTTCCCTCAACTGTTTGCATCAGGTAAATTTCAAGGATGAAATTTTTATTAGAGGGGAAGAGTTGTAACATCCTCACTTTAGCTAGTCCGCACAGTCTACTGTTCCGGTGACCAATGTCGGTCCGGGCAGCTAGAATGTTTGAAATTATAAATAGACTCGAGTGAAGAGTTATAAAGAAACTAAATAATGCTCATAACAATCAAGGAAAATTTATAGGAATGAAATACACTAAGGTTAAACGAGCCGAAATCCCAGTGATGCGTAACCCAAAGGGGAAGTGACAGTGAAGGCCGTTAACAACCCTAGACCTGGGGGAAAAATTATAAAATAATTTTTGAGACTCCAAAGAAGGGTCATTGAGGTTCTTATGGCATTAGAATGCCAAGAAAATGCTTAAAAATTTTTTTCTATCGGTACACATAATTTTGGCTCGTTAAGCCAAACGGAGGGCATTTTGGTCATTTCGTCTCCAGAGATGATTTTTGGCCAACTTGTCCAGTTAAATAAATAATTTATATGGCATAAAATATGAATAAATGTTGTTAAAAATTTAATTGAAATTAAATAGATAAGAAAAGGATAGAAAATGAGAAAAAATAAGGATTTTGACATCATTATGATGTCATTACTATTCTTCCGCCCAATTAAATGTTGACACATGGCACTAAATTGTTTAAAAAGACTTAATGGGCAGAAAACAAAAGAAAAAAAAAATTAGAAAAGCCTTATCCTTCTTCCTTGCCGTTTCACACCTCTCCATGGCCACCATTGTCAAGCTTTTCAAAGCTTGATTTCCATAGTTTTTCACCCACTAAACCTTATGTTCCTAAAACAAAAACTTGTTCTTACATCTTGGTGAGTCTTTTGGGAGCAAAAAGAAAAGAAAAAGAAGAACCCTAGCAAGTTGGAATTTCACTCCATTAGAGGTTAGTGACCTAAACTTGATTTTCTCTTTAAATTCATGTTAAAAGAGTATGATTGAGTGCAAAATTACAAAGAAATTTAATAAATACCATGTGTATGCTTATCCCATATTTTCGGTAGCCTTGGTTGGTGTAAGATTTTGATGATTTTTATGGAACTAAAATGGTAGTATGGCTGCCCTTAGCATTAATCTCTTAAGTGGAGTAATGAAATGCAAGTAATAATGCATGGTTTGAGATAGTTGAGATAGGGTTTGGGATGAAAATGAGACTTTGATCATGTGATGGTGAAAGTAGGTTTTAATGGTCAATTAGTGACCATTTGGTTTTGTTTGAATAAGAAATGAAGTGGTTTGTGTAGTGGGAATTGAGTTTGGTGTGGCTACCCTTGGTGACCTGCAGGACTAGGCATGAGTCCAGCAGGTTTGGGCAGCAATAACTGGAGTTATAGAGGTTCAATTGGTGCAAGGCCAATTGTACATGAAACTAGACACATAATGGCACAACTTTGGTGGAGAAACCATGCCTAGAAAACCAAATCAAGTTGACCTAAAGATTGCCCTAATCCAGGTGACCTGCATTCTGCCTGGGCAAAATGACCAAATGAATAGTATTTAGTCATTTAGTCATAACTCAGTGTAGAAAGGTCCAATTGACCTGAAATTTTACCAAAAACAATCTGAGATATAGACCTACAACTTTCATGAAGAAACCTAACCCAAATTATGATCATAACTTATTCAAAAAGTGACCTGCAGTCACTAGTCAAAATACTGTAGATTTGGTCAGTCCAGAAATTCTGGAAAAGTTATAATCCGGCCAGTTGTGGTTTTTGGGCCATAACTTGAGCTACAAAACTCCAAATAGAGTGATTCAAAAACTAAAATGTAACTAGACAAAATAAGGAACAACTTTCGTGTTGATGATTTTGCCAAATTCCCACTATACAAATGACTAATGGAACAGTAAACACAAAGCTTGAAAACTGAAAATTTTGAACAATTAACATTAAGCTTAAAAATAGTATGGGCAACCAATACCAACAATTTTAGAATGCAAAATGTGGTATGTTGGCAGTACTAGAACTAATGTACCTATTGCTTATGCAAAGTCAATATTTTAGTTCACTAATGAAATGAATAGTAACAACTAAACTTAAATTTCTAGAATTATACAATTTAAAAGTGTAACATGCCCTAATACACCTAGCAAGATTGGTTTGGATAGGTTGGCATGCCAATAGGGTTCTGTTAGCAGCACTGCATATGGCTTCATGCCATTCTGTGTTTCATGGCCTCCCATGCCATTCTGTGATAAAATAGCCTTTGGCTATGGTAATTGAGTTATTATACTTGAATTATATCCTTGATGATTATTACAGCTTATTAGCTGTTCTGTTGCACACCGAGAGACATAATGTGACCGATGGTGTGATGGTCCGAGGTACTTAGTACCTAGTGCCAGTTTACCCAATTATCCAGTCTAGTCAACTAGTATGGGTTACTCGGGCAATGATAATAAATCTTACCAAATTTTAATTGAAGAATACTGCAATAAATATCAGAAATTAATTCTACAAAAAATGTAAACATACATTCTGCATATTTATTTTATTTTAATTATTTTATTTTGTATTGTCACCACTAAGTAGAATTGCTTAGCGCGTTGCTTTCGCCACGCGCAGGTACTAGAGACATAGCTGGGGAGTCCAGCAGGCCTCATTCAGGGTGAGCCTTCAAATCTGCGCCTGGAGTCTAGAGTCACCTCACATTGCAGTGCATTTGGTAGGACATTAGGCCACTTTTGATATTTTGATATTTTGTAAACTTCTGTAATGTATATTATAAATTCATGTAATAATGCTTTTGATGTAATTATCTATGAACTATGTTCAGTAATAAATGTAAGCATTTCTCATTGAGT
This sequence comes from Hevea brasiliensis, assembly GCF_030052815.1. NCBI lineage: Eukaryota > Viridiplantae > Streptophyta > Magnoliopsida > Malpighiales > Euphorbiaceae > Hevea > Hevea brasiliensis. The sequence goes on along the minus strand of NC_079502.1, from coordinate 75,354,044 downwards.
TAACTGTGATATGAATTGAATTAAATTTTGAGATACTGAAGTCAATTGAGAAATTACTGAGAATATATTGGTGGTTGACTGAGAATGATGTGATGATTTTATTGGAAGTGTTTTTAACAGATTCAGAAGAACTATTTTTCCAATTTACAGCCGACACTCTGCCGGATTTTCTATAAAATTTGCGAAAAAATTTAGATTAATCAAAAATTGTAAATAAGTAAGTAAAAGGGTAAAATGAATTAAAATATGATTTAGTACTCCGACACACTGTGTGGCATATCTTGCTTGGCTACACTGTAGATGGGTAAGGGGTGTCACAAGTCAATAGCCATCGAGATGAACCTGTGCCCATTGGATGCTTTGGGATTAATAGGACCGATTACGTCGATGCCCTACATTGCAAAAGGCCAAGTTGAGACATGTTTAAAAAGCTGATGAAGTGGGACATTTATTGGATCAGCATAAATTTGACATTTATGACACTTCCGAAAGTACTCAATGCAATCTTTTCCAAAGTAGTCCAGAAGTATCCCCGTCTCATAATTTGCTTAGCCATCATATGCCCATTAGCGTGAGTAGCACAATCCTCCTCACGAGTTTCAAAAAGGATCCTCCTTGCTTCTTTTGCATCCACGCACCTCAACAATTTGCCATTGGAGCTCCTTTTGTACAAAATTTCACCACTGGGGAAGTATCCTAGTGCTAATCTCCTTATCATTCTTCTTTCATTTCTGCTTTTCTCGGGAGGGTATTCCCTGGTTTTGATATAAACCATGATGTCATGATACCAGGGTTTACCATTTGTTTCTTCTTCAATCATGAAGCAGTACGCCGGCTAACTCCTTGCTTTAATTTGTAACACCTGTGTCATCTGTCCCTCTTCCATCTGAGTCATGGCAGCTAGAGTGGCTAAGGCATTGGCGAATTGGTTTTTGTCACGGTTGAGGTGAGTGAAGGAAATCTCTTTGAATTTCTTGATCAATTCTAGGAGATACTTTTGATATGGGATCAGTTTTAGGTCTTTAGTTTGCCATTCCCCTTTGACTTGGTAAATGATCAAGGCCGAATCTCTGTACACCTCTAATTTCCTAATCTTCATTTCGATGGCAACTTGTAAACCCATCACACAGGCTTCATACTCTACAATGTTGTTGGTACAGTCGAACCTTAGCTTGATAGCTATTGGGAAGTGTTTTCCATCTGGGGATATCAAAATTGCTCCAATCCCATTACCGGACAAATTGAATGCTCCGTCGAAATACATTTCCCATACATCATTCGGTTCTTTGTCATTGCTGCTGACTTCATTAACATACTCATCGAGGAATTCAAAATCTAGGGCTTCATAATCCTGGATCGGGTTTTCTGCTAGGAGATCATTAATCACACTTCCTTTCACTGCCTTTCTGGTCATGTAGATAATGTCATATTGAGAAAGTATGACTTGCCATTTTGCTATCCTCCCTAGCACAAATGGGCTTTCAAACACATACTTGATTGGGTCCATTATGGAGATGAGCCACGTTTTATGATTCAACATGTAGTGCTTGAGTCGATTTGCTGTCCATGCTGATGCGCAACAAGTTTTCTCTAGGAATGAGTATCTCGACTTGCATTCGTTGAATTTTTTGGTTAGATAGTAAATGGCTATTTCCTTTCTCCCTGTGTCATCGTGTTGTCCGAGCACACATCCCATTGAACTTTGTTGAATTGCCATGTACAAAATCAATCGCCTTCTCGTCACTGGAGGAACCAATATTGGCGAATTTAACAGGTAATATTTAATCTTTTCAAAAGCCTCTTGACAAACTTGATCCCACTGGGTGGTGTTATTCTTCTTGAGCAGTTTAAAAATGGGCTCAGCATTAGCAGTGAGATTAGAGATGAATCTCGAAATGTAGTTTAGTTTTCCCAAGAAACTACGCACCTCCCTTTCTGTCTTTGGGGATGGCATTTCTTGAATGGCTCAAACTTTGTCTAGATCCACTTTTATTCCCTTTTCGCTTACTATGAATCCCAATAGCTTACTAGACCTGGCCCTAAACACACACTTAGTCGGGTTTAGTTTCAGTTGATACTTCCTAAGCCTTTCAAACACCTTTTCTCAACACCTGTATGTGACTTTCTGCCTCTCTAGATTTGATGATCATATCATCCACATATGCTTCTACTTCCTTGTGCATCATATCGTGGAATAATGTAACCATGGTGCGTTGGTAGGTAGCTCCAGCATTCTTTAATCCAAAAGGTATCACCCGATAGCAAAATACTGTTAGTAGTATGCCCTAAAGCATATCATTTAGCATGTATCTTGTACATGTTTTTATTAATAAAAGGCATTTCCACTTTTCCGTTTACATAAGATATTCATGTGTAATAGAAAAGGTCCATTGATATTTTGTTAGAAATTCTATTCTTAAGTTGTTAAGAATATGAGTGACAGTATTTCTAGTACAAAGTATCATAAATAGGTTCACAATCGAGGATACTTCATAATAAGGACATGACTTATCCAGAAAGATTGTATTCATGTTTGCACCCAAGTTATTTATATGAGATATAAATAAGATGAAATGGTGAGTCTCATGCCATATGACAAACATGATAGGCACTTATACATGATAAGTAGGCCAAACCAGTGACACTTATGACAAGCACATAGAGTTTACTCTTGTCAATGTTTTGTCATAAATCATATGAGTGTATATAATCTTTAGACCTGAGATAGCAAAGTTATCTTGTATATAGGTAGTTTGAGTTTGATACTGCTTTCATACTTGTACTGTGTATTGGTATAAGGGCATGTGTTGGCTCCTACTAGTTATATATGGAGGTAGGTGTTGATCAAGATGGAATTTGTTCGTCTAAGTAAATAGAGATAAAATCCTATGTTCATTTAATTGTTCTTGATGTTTCAAGTTCCTGGCCAGGACAAATAGATTTATTCAGAAAAGAGTTTCTGATGAGAAAATCTTTTTAATCAAGAACTGGAATTAAAAGAGAACATAATATTCATAGCAAATGGAGTTTGACATAAACCATGACTCCAGCTTGAGTTGGGATTTTATAACAGAGAGATTCTAGTGCATAGTAACATATGATTATAGGTTCATTTAAGGTAAACCTTATTACTAATTGGGTGGCCATGGCATGCTATACTAGGTGTTAACCATGGTCTATGAGGTGCATAAACTGATTTAGAGAAATCATTTATGGTTAGAAACAGTTCTGATGATATTAAGAGTTGATATCATATCTCATTGCCAATTAGTGATAAGCCTAGTAAGTCACACACATACACAAGTTATCACCTAATTAAATATGATTTAATTAATTAATTAAAGAGTTTAATTGATTAATTAAATAGATTTGGTTTGCAATTAGATTGCAAAGTCCCTAGCATAACTTGAAGCCAAATCTAGATTATTGGATGTATAGTATAAGTTAAATTTATATTTAAAATGTTTAAATATGTATTTAATTAATAAGAAATTAATTAATAGAGATTAATTAATTGATTTATATTTGATATAAATTGATTAGAAGAAGAGAAATAATTATTTTGGGTTGAGAACTCAAAATTAAGACACAGGGGCATTTTGGTCATTTCGCAGGGTGACATGTGGCACCATGAGATGGTGACACATGGCATTACACATAAGCTTGCCAAATGTCTTTTAATCATGTAAGATAATTAAAATGAAGATTAAATATAGGTTTGACACTTGGCACAATGTGATTGGGTCAATTAAACCTAGAACCAATCAGAGGGTGACATGTGGCAAGAGTTTAATGTGTTGACCTAGCTATATAAGTGTTGTTATGAATTAAAAATAAGACAACCAGCAGCCACACTCCTTTGTCACGCCATTTTGAAGCTCTACCTCTCTTCTTCTTCATCTCTCATCAATTCAAAGAGATTAGCCATCAATCTCTTGAATTAAAAATACTAGAAATTGTTTCTAGTGTCCTGTTTACATCTCTAATCTTTTAAAAGGCAGAACTTGAATTTCTAATTAATAGAAAAAGCTTTAGAAGCTGTTCAAGGGCTGCCATAGGTGTTCTTGGTGTGGAAAAGCTAGAGGGACAACATCTGGTGTCCTGAAGACGCATCTCAAAGGCGCAAATACACTACAGTGTATCAAGAGGTTAGTGTGTTTGTTCTTGATTTTATCTAGGGTTCTAAAATTAATCTGATTAATTTTAAAATCTTAAATGGCAAATACGGATAGAAAAACGTATTAAAAGAGTTTTAATATGTTGTTTATCATTGAAATCAAATAGATAAAAATAAATCTTGCAAGATGCATGTGACCCTATGTGAAAATTTTGAATTCAATGGCACAAACTTGTGTTTTTCACGCTTCTGTTCCTTCAATTGGTATTAGAGCCACTATATTTTCCATTTAGATTGTTGATTATATGATTTAATTGTGTGATTTGATCATGAGATGATTGATCCATTGCTAATTGCAATGGATGTGCGGCGACACACATGGTGAAGCCACCATAGGTGGCGGTAACAAAGGTTCTTCAAGGTGGCACAAGGTTTGCTTTTTAATTTGCAATTGTTGTATGATTTAAAAGCTCATCCTATGTCTAATTAAATTGTTTAATTAGAATTTTAATTACACAATTAAATTATGTTTCAAATCAGAATTTTAAAAATTATTTGAATGTGATTCAAATTTGAATTCTAAAAGTTGTTTGAATGTGATTCAAATCTGAATTTTTAAAGTTGTTTGAATCATATTTAAATCTGATTTTTTAAAGTTGTTTGAATAATATTCAGATCTGAATTTTTAAAAATTGTTTGAATGTGATTCAAATCTGATTTTTTAAAAATTGTTTAAATGTGATTCAAATTTGAATTTTTAAGATTGTTTGAATGTCATTCAAATCTGAATTTTTAAATTTGTTTGAATGAGATTCAAATCTGAATTTTTAAATTTATTTGAATCATATTCAAATCTGGATTTTTTAAGTTGAATATGAGATATTCAATTTATTTTAAGTGTGACACCCCTTTCCGTGTACAGTATACCCGAGTAAGCAATGTCACACGGTGTACCGGCACACTCTAATATACCTTAATTAATTTTTATCATGCTTTTGAATATAACTTGTGAAATATAATGTATTTGAGCCATTTATCGAAATTATAATTTATTTGAGGTTTTGAAAATTTTAAAGAAAATCCGGCAGAGTACCGGCTAAAAATGTAGAAAACAGTTCTTCGGAACCTGTGAAAAACACTTCTAATAATCATATTCAATCATCTCAAACTCCAATATCATCACAAACTCAATATTTTCTAACATCATGTTCTCAATCATCATTTCTCAGGGTACTCATATGTAAACAACAAATAAATACTCAAATTACTTCCATACATAACCATAAATCTTCATTATTTACATGAACCTCAAAATACATTACATAAGTTAATTTACATATGAGAAAATAGAAATTTAGTTACAAAATACCAAAATGACACCTAGTGTCCTACCAATGCACTGCAGAAGTTGAGGTTACATGGATACTGTGCAGAACTGCAGGATGGACTCACCCAGTCTGCGGTCTACTGGGCTCACGATCTGTATCTCCAGAACCTACGCGTGGCAAAAGCAACGCGCTAAGCAATAATGCTTAGTGGTGCAATAATAAAATAAAAGAAATAGCAAGAAAACAAATATGTAGTGAATGTATGTGTTTTATTCGTTTTGAATTTGTACATCATTAACTTTGTCCACTTTCATTCATTTGGTTGCCCAAGTAACCTACACTAGACGATCGGATCGATAAACGTAAACCGCACCGGGTATCAAGTACCTCGGCCGTCACACCATCGGTCACATATGCATCTCCGGTGTGCAATAGAACTAACAATGTCAGAATAATATCAGGCACAAGGCCAAATCTCAATGCAAGGTCAGAATGGCTAAAAGCCATAAAATCACAGAATGGCATATTGCCATGTGCAGTACTGCTAACTGAACCCTATTGGCATGCCAAACTATCCAAACCAATCTTGTTAGGAATACTAGGGCATTTGATATTTTGTAATTCTTCAATTTTTGAATTTCAAGTTTCTGTGTCACTATTCACCTCATTGGTCAACAAAAATGTTGACTTTTGGATAGAAAATAGGTACATTGGTTTTAACACTCCCAATGTACCACATTTTACATTTAAAACTTGTTGGAATTGAGCACCCATACCATTTCTAAACTTAAAACCAAGAGGGCAGAATTTTCAGTTTTTGAAGCCTAACTTTACTGTTTCATTTAGCACTGTTGCAATGGGAATTTGAGGAAATGGTAAACATGAAAGTTGTTCCTTATTTTGTCTAGTTGAATTTCATTTTTTGAATCACTCCATTTGGAGTTTTGTAGCTCCAGATATGGTCCAAAAAACAACAGTTGGCCGGATTGGAAAAACTGCAGAATTACCAAATATACAATACCATAAACAGTGACTGTGACTGCCATTTTGGTTAGGTTCTGGTCATAATTTAGGTTAGGTTTCTTCATGAAAGTTGTTTTTCTATGTCTTAACTTGCTGCTGTAAAACTTTCAGGTCAATTGACCATTTCTACAGTGAGTTATGGCCAAATGAACAGTTACTGTTCATTTCGTCATTCTGCAGAATTGGCTTGCAGGGTACCCGGATTGGGGCCAACTTTTGGTCCTCTTTCTTTGGTCTTTTGGGCATGGTTTCTTCAGCAAA